>NC_091929.1:44658243-44685743 GCF_041260155.1 Ptychodera flava
TCGAAAACATTTCCCAGATTCTACTTCAAACGTGACTAAAGTGCAATTCTTTTATTGGCGTCCTGGTGAGCAATTCTACTCCTTAGGTTACCAATTATAACCATATAAACCAAGGGATTCAACATCAACATGACAGTTGGTCGCATTGATTGACAGATATCAATAGTGGCATCGAAATGTTACCTAAAATAAGCAAATATTATTTGCATAGTTTCATACCTCATCACACCTAGGATACAAATGGCAATATGAAGATGTTAGTGTCGTCATCATAAATGGATATGATCAAAATTAGACCCAGTCAAATGCACATTGTTCAGAATTTAATTTTAGTATTTTATTACTTCAAATAATATCTTGAAATGCAGATTGATTTTCATTAACGGATATGACTATCTATAGCGTATTGGGCGTCAAAATCCAGATAACATTGCAACTAGAAAAATAGCATGAGTGCAGGAAGTAAAAATCTTAATGACAATATAAAAATTTCTACTCTCAAATAAATAAATAAATAAATAAATAAATAAATAAATAAATAAATAAATAATAAATAAATAAATAAATAAATAAATATATATATATATATATATATATATATATAATATATATATAATATATATATATATATATATATACATACAGACATACGGATACATACGGATAAAGTTACCTTGCATGCTAAGAGTTGCTATGTCGATATTACATTAACAATAATGCATTCGTTTTCAAGCTGTAATACACAATGTTTCGATATTTTCACTTTAAATCATATTTCACGACAGAAGGATGGTTCCATTTTGACGTGCTAGAATTTAATATTTGTGTCTTACTTATAATTTTACCATCACGTTTTGAAAAGGGGATGTAGCGTAGAGTTGTTACCGTATATCATGAGATCATTTATATTTTCAAAAGTCATTACATCCGGGACTTACGGACTTACAACTATATGCTATAAGACTTGATAAAACCAGCTGAGATTGCTGGGTCACCATTTCAAAGTATTTTTGAGATATCTCTATCAGCATATCATGTATCGCTATTCTTTTAATCGCGGAACGTGGAGAATCAACAAGAAACTGTGTTCTGAAAATAATAACATTTTTAATAATAACAAGTGATACCTGATAAAGATTAAAGTAAGTAATAATTGACAACAGATCCAATTATTGAAGGTACGGGTCCTTTATTAGCCGTTGGGCAATACACGTATACAAGTCTTGTATATCATTATCAAGAGCACTTAAAAGTGTTTATTCGGGTTTTAACGATGTAGCAGAAGTCAACAGCGAGAACGTGATGTGAAAAACACACAACGAGTGTTTTACGAGGCGGCAACCGACCTCCAAAAGATTTTACGTTCTCAATCACGGCGACACTCAATATGTCCTAGTCCATAACGAGAAGCGTGGTTGACTGGCGCCCAACTGAGAAAACGTGGAATGTACGAACCGAGATACATATAAAAAAGATCATAAACAGTAGTCCTCTCCGCAAAATTTCGGTATTTTTTGTTAGGTTTTATTGCGCTTAATTACGTATGCATGCTATGTCAGGTATTTATAATCAACGAGAAAGGGCTATCCTTGAGTATATCGCTAGTTGTTTCGTTGCCTTTTTTGGATACTTTGATATTCTTAATTTTATAGCAAAGCAAATTAATATAGGTCTATCTGTAACTCTTAAAAGATAAAGTGAAATTGCATATTATTTTTTTCGATAAGTCAAGAACAAAGAGTATTTGTAGTCCAGGAGAAAAGTCTGTGATTTAATCATTGCTTGTATTTATACTTTTGTTTCCTTTGGAATGTTGACATTCGGAATTATATTGCAACTTAATTTGATTAAAGACAGATTCAGCGGTACTCGAGATAAAACAGGTTCAAATGATGTTCTTATACAATATGTAATCAATTTGCGGACCCTTTCATGTTGTTTGCAGTGAACTTGAGCAGAGATGGTAGGAAGGGGGCGTGTGTCTAAGGGAACGACTTCCCCCTTGCAATGAAAATGAACTTTATCGCAAGAACTAAATTAATCATAGTGATCACCGGTGAGATACACGAAAGAAAAACAGGGATATATATGAGTCTCATGTAAAATACGGAAATGCTCTAGGCACGTTATTTTGTCTCGAACAGACAGACATTATTTATGCTTGGGGTAAATTAATGCACAGTACACGTAAAACGTTCACTGTAACGATTCAAGGTATGTCACGGTACATCGTGCCAGATGCCAACGTCTGAAAAGAGTGTGCTGGCGAAGAGGCACGTGATTAAATGACAGTCTCTTCATACCTCAGAGCTTAGAAAAGGTGTATGAGTTAAAGTTTGACTCGATCGTTAAATGTAAGACGGGCGCCTGACAGTCGTATGTTCGCGATCGTCAACGCGTTTCCCATCAGCGGCGCGTGTGGAAGTACTGATAGTGTCTAGATAGTAAAGGAGTTCATACCCTATTCTCAGAAATACCAATATCCCACAGAATGTTTCCACGGGATAATTGTGAATTAACATACCGAATGGGCATCTGAGATGCAGGGTAGCCGAATATTGTCCAGTGTTACTGAATCTGCTCATAGCACAATGATTCGGTCTATATTTATGGCATTTGTCCACTGGGGAAATGATACTCCATTAAATGTGGGCGACAGGTCCGTATATAAAAATGCCTGACTTACTCATATATGTATTAAAGCACGTCAAACCGTCCGTTGTATTTAATTACTCACCCGTCTGCAATATTTGCCCGTAGGGCATTGCCTCAAGGCTTCAAATACTCAACTTTAGAATGAAGTAATCTTAAAGAAAAATAAATAACTTGCAATATTACAACTCGGGATGGTCCTTACAAACGACAGTAAGGCCAGGTCGATTAAGGAAGACATATGGACGTTAATTCCCATTGCTCTCAACAAAAGTGGATCGAAATTAAGGCTTGGCATGCTTGCCTGTGTGAGTATGTGTCTGTGTCTGTTATATGTGTCTATCCGTCTGACACCAAACACCTACTCTATCTTCTGTTTGCGAATCAATCCATAATTAATACTTATCTTCCAGTCCCTCCTACTTGTCGAAAAAACCTTACGTACATATGTTAATTTTTTAATGAATATTCCTCTTTCTTACTGACAATTTTGTCTTTCGCAATGTATCACCGGGAAAAATGTTGCCTATGTAGTGCGGCAAGCTGCGTATTCTTTTATAATGGCTTTCTCGCTCACCGAACTGGCAAAGCGTAAAATTAAATTTATTCGACTTGAATAGAAGATAAAAACAGTGGGGACAAAAATAACTCATAGTAATTTATGGTCTTTTAGCTCAAAGATACATTGTTTGGCATGTAAAACTATGAAGCTAGAAAGCTCGTCAAATATTTCCTCTGCATGATATAGACATTGATGGCCTAACACTTGACTTTGATTCTCAAAATTGAAAGATGTATGACGGCGCATTCAAGCAGATTCCGTCTTGTCTTTGCAAGCTGTTGCTTCAAAAAAAAGATCCATAAATCTTACTTTGCGGGGAAATTGCATAATAAAACATATGCTTTACTGGAAAATAGGATGTCGTCATCAATTTAGACGATGACATTGAGATCCCTTTTAATCAAATTCGAGGTGAGCTTTGATGTTAAGTCTATTCATCTGTCTTCAGTCATTAAAACCACTCCCAGGTGTGACATCAATAATATGGATATGCCAAGGGTTGAGGAAGCCGTCGAGTTGAAAAGATATTCCTCTGTCTTATACACAACCGATGATCCGAAAATCAATAAAATCCTATTTGGTGTACCAACTTTAAACAAATTTAGTTAATGTGGAAAAACATCTGTGATTGCTCAACTAATTTATAAATGTAGACAGCCCACATATTGTTGGTATGAAAGTGATGCAAGAACCTTTGTGAAAAATGAATCCAAATGTTATCTAATTTCATCGTCACAATCTCAATAGTGTTATTTATAACACGTTACTGCTATTCTTATCATTATATTTCTATATCTTGATCTATATGTATGTATGTATGTATGTATGTATGTATGTATGTATGTATGTATGTATGTATGTATGTATGTATGTATGTATGTATGTATGTATGTATGTATGTATGTATGTATGTATGTATGTATGTATGTATGTATGTATGTATGTGTATGTATGTATGTATGTATGTATGTATGTATGTATGTATGTATGTATGTATGTATGTATGTATGTATGTATGTATGTATGTATGTATGTATGTATGTATGTATGTATGTATGTATGTATGTATGTATGTATGTATGTATGTATGTATGTATGTATGTATGTATGTATGTATGTATGTATGTATGTATGTATGTATGTATGTATGTATGTATGTATGTATGTATGTATGGATGGATGGATGGATGGATGGATGGATGGATGGATGGATGGATGGATAGATGGATGGATGGATGGACGGACGGACGGATGGAAGGGTGTGTCTCTCGATACAGGTCTGTCGCTAAACAAAATACATAATGAATAAACAAGTTAATAAACTAAGCGTATTCAGAAGAAACAACAAGGACTCGATATAATTCATTTTGAAAAGACAATACATCTGCCAGCTGGTCGTGACTTGCAGCAAGATAAAAATATTCCACTTATCGATTACGAATGATCGTATACAATTACATTGAATGCAATGCTCGAACACATTTAATTTACGATCTATATGCGAAAGAGTGTAGCCAGACTTTATCAACTGTGGACTAACAAGACAAATTTCCCGCAATAAACCTTTGGTTTTCTCATTCCTGTTTTCCCCTCTTATTACCCTGTTAGGACTTTTTTGTCTATCAGCTTTTTGAACAGATTGAGCAAAGTTGACACAGAGAGAAGTAAGGGGACTTTTACTTAGAAAACTTCTTATACATTTCGGCGGTATGGACGTTAAATAAAAACAGTCTAACAGAAAGTACAATGTCTGCATAAATGTCAACTATCCAAATTGTTCGCCGTTGGTCGTTTTCGAAGAGTTCAGCCAATTTTGTACGACATTTAGTTTCGAGCACTTAGCGCAAGGAAATGCTATCGAATAACGTATCGGAAATTAATAGTCTGGAAAACTCGTAGGCAAAACGCATATCGCGTTTTTCTCATAGAATGAAATAATAAAACATCTATGTAAAATTCCAATCGCGTATTAAGGTTGAAAATAGAAAAAGTGGTCAATTAATGTATTTAGACTATGCAAAATCAACGGGCAATGAATATTCTTAGAGATGTTGGCAGCTGTCTATTGACTTATTGCCCGGAAATGTATTTCCAGAGAAGTCACATGAAATATTGTACCATCCTAACTAATACATCACAGTCATATAGAAAAACGCCATCTACATACGAAGCAACATTATCTTATATTTCGAGTACGGAGAGGATTTATCCGTCAATGATTTGCATATCAAAATAATTTCAAATGTGACAATACCATCATGATAGCCAATGCTGTAGTTTACCCGATATATTATGTTCAATTCCGCAAGTAAGATGTGGTAAGCTGCAAAACTAAACTAACAATAATTTCAGGACCGAACATTCGTGTCCTAAAATCATGAATGCCTTTGAAATTGAATTATGAATTCTTCTGATAATAGTATAATGATATATACTATATATATATATATATATATATATATATATATATATATATATATATATATATATATATATATATATATATATTCCGCTATATAGGGCATTTCTGCTAAATGTACGCATTTCTGCTGAAAGAGCTGGCCAAGTAGGCAAAATCAACTGTGAATGCACAAGTTTGACTGATACCCAGTACGGTAACTTTAAATGAAGCGTGTTCTAAATCATGCTTCTACGTGACTGTGAGATTAATTTAGTGTTTGAAAGTCTGTGTATTACAGGTATTCGTCTGGAAAGAATAAAAGCAGTGAAACCAAATATTGCCGTTTAAGATAAGCGCCTCTGTTTGACTATGTCTAAATCTCCAAAATCATGTTTGAATGACTTAAGCCGATAATCGCTGTCTAAGCAAAAGGGGATTTTGACGTACCTTACCCATCGCGGCTAAAGCTATCAGAAAAGCATAGGTTGGCAGCATTCTGGTATTAGTTGTGATCTTTGGTGTATAAGACAGAAGAGCTTTCTTCTCGTTCGTCACTTTTGTTCGTCTTTTCTGACTTTCAGTCTTCGGTACGACTGGCCTATGGTGACGATATCTCTCCACTGCGAGGCGATACCTCAAAGGATGTACACTAGATACTGCAGGACCCGATTACTTTCCACGAGGACGACCCGAAGCACTTCTGTGAAGAAATGCTCTCCAAAAGTGGAATATTCCATTACAGAAAGGGATGCCAAGGCAGCTGTCACTTTGTAGGCTGTAATCACTTTCGTATGTCGTAATTCAACGCTGTTCGTTGTCATGGGAACCGGATAGTTAAGCCACAGGTATGCTGTGGTGTCAGGCAGCAGATTATGAATGACGCTATCTTCGCACACAGAGTTGTTGAAATTTCCTCCGATCAGATTTGTTCATCAGACAGCCGCGACAACATACCTTTGCAAACTGCTTATGACGGATATATTTGGCTTCGTTCGTTGACATCGCAACATATCAATTAAATTACTTCAAAGGGTTATTCGTGACCAACTAACTCATTCAAAGATGTTAAGGTCGCAGTCACGTTGAACAGTGTTCAGACGTGCATAAAATTGTGCTTTAGAATAGTAAAACACTGCTGCCAGTATGCATATTTTTCATTTTAAAAAAAATTGTGCTCCGGAAACTATTTTAGAACACATACGATAGAGTAGCTCATTATCATAGAATAACAATGAATTGTATTTAATCAATGATTGTTTATTTTAAGTATGTATATATGTCTTTCTGTCTGTCTGTCCGTATGTATGTATGTATGTATGTATGTATGTATGTATGTATGTATGTATGTATGTATGTATGTATGTATGTATGTATGTATGTATGTATGTATGTATGTATGTATGTATGTATGTATGTATGTATGTATGTATGTATGTATGTATGTTATGTATGTATGTATGTATGTATGTATGTATGTATGTATGTATGTATGTATGTATGTATGTATGTATGTATGTATGTATGTATGTATGTATGTATGTATGTATGTATGTATGTATGTATGTATGTATGTATGTATGTATGTATGTATGTATGTATGTATGTATGTATGTATGTATGTATGTATGTATGTATGTATGTACGTAGGTATGTATCTATGTATCTATGTATGTGTATGCCTTTCTATATGTATGCATATCCGTATGTACTGTTGTCATAGCAACCTGATCACCGTCCATTGAGAGCGTAGGTTCACACCACAAAGTTGCGATTCTAGTTTATCAATCAATGCAGCTTTCTGTTTGAAGTGAGACCGTATTTGTGATATTGATAACTTTGGCAATGTAGCTAGATCAAATTGTTATGATATTGGTTAAATTGATAAGGGAACGTCTCATAGTTTGAGGCGATATGCGCGTTCACCATATGTCTTAAAACCGATTACTTGATCTCTTTAAAAAAGAAACATTATATAAAGTGATAATGTCGAGAAAGAAATAGTCGCTCAAAACGACATTGTAATTGCACACAATCATTTGCAGAGAACTGACGTGGTTTGTAACTAAACTCACTGGCCTAACATGTATGTATGGGATTTCACTCTTTACCGCTTGATAGAACAAAATGCTAAAATTTTTGGCCTTGGATATAGCAAGTAATTGATATGCCAAAAGTAAAGTGCTTTTTATTACTGATCTCGAATCGTCATTTGACATAAACGTCTGGGTACAATCTCTCTCTCTCTCTCTCTCTCTCTCTCTCTCTCTCTCTCTCTCTCTCTCTCTCTCTCTCTCTCTCTCTCTCTCTCTCTCTCTCTCTCTCTCTCTCTCTCTCTCTCTCTCTCTCTCTCTCTCTCTCAACCGTACTTGTTTAAAGTGATTGATATATGATGCTAACTTTATCTTTTATATTTCGCCTTCAGACGTTACTGCTGAGCTTACAAATAACAGAACATGCATGAGTATGCACAAAATTAATAATTTACGCAAGTGATCATCATCATCAGCAGCAGCAGCAGCAGCAGCAGCAGTATCGTCATCATCTAAAAATTGTCACACTTTTTTGCGTTTTTTAAAATCTGAAAGATTAATTGCTCTGCGGTAACATAGCGATCATCGCATAACATAGCCTGACGATAGAACCATTTTATAGAATTTGTATAGACTGACATAAACAGTCTCGGCTTGTCATTATTGATGGATAATTATCCATAAGATTATAATTGGATCGAATTTTAGAAAAGCCGCTTACAAAAGATACAAACGTTTAGGCGAACTTTTAATATTTTCTCTTCTGCGCTGACACTGACCTACTTGATGACAGTCTTTTAGATGTTGTCTCTTACATGTCAAATTTGCTTTCCACACGCCACGGGAAACCATGGTAACAATCACGCCTTCCTCAGTAATGAGCACTTAGAGGTAACTGAGAAGTGTCTAAGTAGTCTTAGGGGTTTTGGAATAGGAATGTAGCAAATCATCTTCAAGGATAGGTCTTCCTTGGAATGAGAGGCAACACACCTTTCAGAACATGTATTTCGGGATACAAACAAATTACTCTTTCTATCACGTTGTATGGAGCCTTTACACGTGTGTTTGTGTGAGAAATTCTTGAGGGAAATAAGCTTTCTGCTCGTGATTTACGGGCAATTACTGTAAACGCACATTATAAAATACAATGCATTTTTAGTTAATGCCAGTTGTTTCTTTTAAGCAACGATTTCTTGCTTTATTACTGTTGATAACAGAGTTGCCTTCAAAATGATAAAGTCAAGTCTCAGATCTTTCTACAATGAATCAATTTTCCACCGGTGCTTCATGGGCGAAAAAATGGTGGCAAAACACATAGGTTGGAAACATAATTTTCAAAAAAGGTCAAAAATTTTAAATTCACCTTTAAATATAGTGATGGTGACGATTTCATTCAATAAGCAAAACTCCAGATTAGTACTAGTCTTCAGAACCTGACATCTTTGAAGAAACAAATCCTTCAAAAATGCAAGAAATAAAGGCCAGCTCACTCTATGTCACTGTATTACCAGTTTAAGTTGCAATGCGCCTCACGGACATATAATCGGACTTTTAAACTTTTACAATATTTTCAGTTTACTGCTTGTAGGGGTTCAGTTTGAAGTTCATGAAGTCAATAAAGTTTTCACCAACTTATTTTGTGAAAATTAGGAATTTATTTTTGTTCCTACAGAATCAACACACGGTTAGTGACCATTATGAATTTCAAGTGTCGGTAAATCTTGACTGATTACTATTTCTGGTTACATATTTTGCGGTTTGCTGTTTACTTTGAAAAGGAACAGGACTAGTTGAAGTTTCCTTTTGGGAAGATTGTATAAGCAAATGTTTGTCCTTTGG
Source organism: Ptychodera flava (assembly GCF_041260155.1). NCBI lineage: Eukaryota > Metazoa > Hemichordata > Enteropneusta > Ptychoderidae > Ptychodera > Ptychodera flava. Next base: position 44,667,728 of record NC_091929.1, read on the forward strand.
TATCGAGGCACGAAATAACTCAAGCGTTGTTAGAGAACGAAATATTCTTTCTCACTTTTCCAAAAGTCTAAAGATTAATAATCGTTATTTTAGAGTTAAAGGGATAAAGTCGTCAGAACTGCGCTCAAAGGTCGTATGGGACTACGAACAATGTAAACACTGTATCCAAGGCACAATGGTGATTGATGAAAGTTAAAACATGTCTCTCATAATCTACATCGTATAATTTAAATCTTCCAGCTATGATGATGAGGTACAGCTTGATATCGTGCACGAAATACATTGTTTGTAAACAAGAAACTCTCACAGGAGCAGTTCAGACGACCGTTTCCCTTTAACGTAATAAACACCTTCATGACACTGCTTGCCACGATTCTCTTCAAAGGGATAAAAATAAAGGATGACCATGTACTGTTTGAGACCAGAGAAACATATTAAAGTTTTCAAATATATGAAATTCAAATGGCCCTTTATCAAGTTTTAAAACAAGGGAAAGTATATTGTTATTGCGACAGGATGACTATAGTTCCCTTTACTCTTGAGGCTTGAAATGAGTCAATACAAGAGATAAGAAGACCAGAACAACATTGTAAAAATAAGTGTGTCTCAAAACCTCTTCACAGGCGAATCTTACCTTAGTAGCAATAAGATGAGCATTTTTGCTTCTGGTACATCATGCGATTTATTACACGAATCAAGGTCAGGGCTAGAAGTCAGTTGTTAACATTAACGTTTGGGATATGATAACAGGTCGAACAACGAGATATTTCCACAATTATTTTTCTGGTAGTAACAAAACTCAGTATTTTACAAACTGAGCATAGCTTACTGAGCTGCAAATATATAGATCACATGTGTTGATAAAGAGGTTTGCAACTGTACAGACGCTGTATACAATTTCTCAAGCACAAGTTCTCATAATTGATACTATAGGGAGTAAAGCTCACTTTTAAATTCAATTCTTATACGCACTGTGCATACTTTCCTTCTTAAGGTTTGCCTTGAGACAGCTTCTGATTGGTTCAAAAATGAAAACTCACACCTAGAAGTAATGTAACAACAACGCATTATGATTGACAGGTTCCCTCGTTATGAACCATACCTATCGTCTTATGTTATGTCTCTTCTTTGACATGTAGGCATTATTACAGTTTTAGAATTTTCAGATCACTGCAAGCATTTTAAATCTCCGACGTTTCTTTCTGGTGTTAACGAGTTCGAAAACAGGTTCTTAGGGCTCGTCTAACTACATTTTTTATTTCCGAGATTCCCTATTCATGAGACAAATTCATTGCGTTTCTTTTACGTTATTTGGATTGCATATCTCACCTAAACACAAAGGATGTATTTCCCTATCTCACATTACATGATGATTTCTGAAGCAAATGTTAACACAGTGTAACACAGTGTAACAGTCTAATTACTGTCAGATGACGCGTAAAGCATAAACCATGGAAGAGGTCAGACACATCTCACAAACACATGATTCGGTCAGAGCTCTAGATCTACCCGTGTACTATTAAAATGTGTTATCTTTTATACTGATGTATATATATATATATATATATATATATATATATATATATATATATATATATATATATATATATATATTATATATATATATTTATACGTGTCTTCATGTATACTGTGATAAATATAAAATCTGAATATAAATCTGATATAAATCATATAGATGTGTTGTCTGTGTGTGTGTGTGTGTGTTTGTGTATGTGTGTTTGACTGTGTACATGCGTGTCTCATTTCGTTTTTGCATTCATGTTCCTTGTTCTTTAGGTTGAACTTTGGAGCAGACACATCGGTACGGTATAGTATATTGCCACTTGACTCGATATCGTCATCAAATGGCACCCTAGGGATATTGCCTGCATTTCTTTGTAGTGGTGCGACATTTGAGTGTTATTCTAAAAATTGAGTTGTGCTTCGTCTATTCCCTAACCATGTAAGTCAGGAACGGATAAAGTATGGTGCTGAAGGTGATTCTATGCGAAAGGCCTGTCGTTGTGTGTTACACTTTTCAATTCCTCGTCGTCTTCAAAATGAACTTGTACGCATCATCTTCAATCCGATTCCGTGAAGTTTTACTCACCAGTGTAATTTAGCCCTCGTCGATATGTAAAGATGAAAGGATATGAATGTATTTCAGGGTGGACATGCAGCAGGTAAATCATTGTAGCGTATGTTTCTATGAACCCTTATCTATTTTAGTTTTATTTGCGCTAGATCATTTAATTTTGCGGGATAATGGTCAACACCAAAGTAAACTTACTTAACAAGAATTGCTAAAAAATATTGTTGCCATGCGGATTCTTGGAAAAAGTGTACAAATATATTAAGGTCGGTCATAACAAAGTGTGTAAATTTGAAAAAGAAATAGCGTTCTTACTGAATAAATCCTGAAAACTAATTTTTCAAGCTTTGAAGCGCGAGACGGAGCATAGCATCATCCTGACCAACTCCTTTTTAGATTTGAATCTCCATCCTTAACTGTGTTTCTACGATCAGAAGCAAGATGAAATTCCTCGACTGTATACGATAACACATATATTGTTGTACTTTACTCATTTTTGTTCATTTAAAGTGTACCACGCTGTGAAAGTTGCGAGGAAAGTTGAGCTTATGCAAACGTCGACAATAAAAACAAACGAAAAAAAGCAATTATGAAACCTCTCAAGTTGTATTCTTTTTTTACATTCGTTTTGTTTTTGGTTTGTTTTTCTTTTGAAATCTGTCGACGGACAAGTAAGCGCTTACTGTACATGTGGTTATAGTAATATTCAACCAGTACTTACACCTACAGAAGTTAAGTAGAAAGGTTTAATGTTGACAATTCTTTCTAGCTTTCAGTCTGTCATGTGAGTTAGAAGTAGACCAGCAGAATAAAGTACAAGATAGCAATGGTAAAACTGACACATTGGGGTTTATAATTGTTGCTTGAGAGCACGAAATGCGAGGGACACTCTTGCATGAGTGTTACCACAGATGGTAAAAGGGAAGCACTCTTGTGAGATTCGACAAGTACTCCACCATCGGGCAGAGGTCGTTAGCGACCGACTCTTTTGGCCTTCGGGATAATGAGTCCAATGTCCCGATGAGATAGACCCTTTTAGCGACACATCAATGAACTCGCGCACAAGAGTTCCGCCTACTGAGCGTGTTAATGAATAAACATAGAACTTGAGCAAGAAGCTTCAACTTTCTCCTAAATGCAAAGGAGATTTTCAGCAAGTCGCTCGCAACTTGTTAGGAAAGTATGAAACAGGTTTTGAAGGTCCAGTGAAGGAAAAATTGTCAAAAGTGTATTTCAAAGAAGGCACGTCACAATTTAAAATGAACATATAATGTTGCGTGCGTGTTATGAATTGAATTGATTAAAGTACTTTGAATACCTTCCGATCAGTGAAAGGGCATTTTGAAAATAAAACTTAGATAACAAAACAGAGAAGTGACATTCGATATTTGAGTTCGGCATGAAAATCTTCCATATGCTGAAGTTTAATAACAAGATACTTTATATTAATTTTTACGACGCCCGTGCGAATTGCATGTAATCAAGTTGTGGTTACTCAATACAATAGTATACTATGTTGAAAGTACTGACGGAGATAAACCCACAAAAGATGGTATAACTCATCAATTCATGTCGTGTACACCAGTTCTGTATGTAGTTTACCCAGTTGGTATCTTTTATGGTCGTATTGTTCTTATAAAGATTGAGCTTCGCGGCCGATGCTAGCTCTCATACCATGAAATACTCATCCGAGATCTGTCGAAGGTACTGTTGGCTTATTCCATTGAAATATCTCAATTGAGCTTAAGTCCTTGATGTCGGACCTTCCACAGTAAAGCTACATTATTATGATTAAACTACATTCGTGCCAGCTTCCATTAAACATTCCCGTTGCTGGAATCTTTCTGCGGCATTGATGAATTGTGGCAATTACTGTAAGGTCAAAGGTTGACTTAAAAACAGGAGCCCTTTATTTACTCTGTGCAATATACTATTACGTATGTTTATGTACCAGATAGCTTTCCATCATGGCTGAATCTGTAGGGACGAATCAATCAGAAAAAATCTCCGGATAAGAGGCAAATGTTGACTTTCCATTCAAGGTGTACATGGCGACAAAACATTGGCTGTAAAACCAGGCTTGTCGATTTGATCGTCTGATTACCCTGTTTCGTAAGTTTCCTTTAAAATTTGGAATGAACGAACATTGCTAAAATTTTCCCGCTTGAAAATAATGATACTTAAAACATTATATTTTTACCCAAATCATGCTCATTAAAGAAGTTATATGGGTTTGATTGGCTTTCAATTCCAAATTGTCTTCTGAGATACTATACATATCTTGCTCTTTCGACGCAACAATTGATGGCCACAACCATGCCTGTTCGATTTTTGGATCGGTTAAATCATCCCTTCTATGATTATAGTATTGCTATCGACCTGTCTGGCCTTGTTACTGATCCGAAGCCACACATACCGTTGTAGTTTTACCATTCTCATCACGTGATTTCGCATTTCAATTCGAAGCGATTACGCCATTTCGAACTGCGGACTATTGAAGTCATATCAAAGAGCGTTCATTGAAAGAAGACGTGTTAGGTTTCGAATTATTTGAAGGACTAATCGCAGAGTCTGCCGCCATGGATTGATTGACTAATCTACTGTAGAAGAAAGGGTGAATAAGACTCGTGCCCGGATATTGCAGTCTGCGCTGATGGACTTGGACGAGATACACTGCCCTTCATTCCAGGAAAGAGCAAAAATCACTTCCTGTGAAGGAGTCTTCTGAAAAGTTAGCCAAATTAATACAGGCCGTCTGCCATTTTGTCATAAACGAACGCTCCCAACGTTGAAAGCTGTAGATAGACCGCTTGACAGAAAAGTTGTCAGAAATCTTGCTTTCACTTTTGCCGATTTTCTAAGTTTATCGAAAATGCAGCAATAAAATCAAACCAAGATAAGGTCTCTTTACACATTCCTCAGTGCTACATGGCCAATAATAATCTTTTAATCGAAGCATTTATCGACCAGAAACATATTTGGTGGTTGTTTATATTAAATAACACAGAAATGCAGTTACTAGCCATTCTGTCATCATAGTAGTTAGGTATTGATATGGTTTACACACAGAACTAAACCGTGCTTGCCGCCTCTGCTTACTTGCCATGAAAACTCAAAAAACGATGATTGCTTAGCATCAGCTATATTAGAGGAATTTCTGGTTCGGTGAAGCGAGGCCATTTTACCGCAGGCAAGGTCAACGGTTAGCAAATAGGCCTATATACGATCCAAACGAACACGGCGACATGCGTTGGTCTAATTAAGGTATTAGTCCAGAGTGATTTGCGGCTGTGTTCGAAAAAACAATTTCCCCTACGTTGCAATAAAGTTTATTGCACCGCATTTGCATTTCAAATTAACGCATTGAAGGTTACGTAGAGACAAACACATGGAGAGGACGAAATAACATCAAAACATTCAGTGAAGATTGTTCACAGGTAACCGCACCACCTTCATACATACTCGTACAACTCGTATACATGTACACGCGTGTTTATGTACATACATAAATACACAGAAACATAGATTCAGATAGATAGATAGATAGATAGATAGATAGATAGATAGATAGATAGATAGATAGATAGATAGATAGATAGATAGATAGATAGATAGATAGATAGATAGATAGATAGATAGATAGATAGATAGATAATAGATAGATAGATAGATAGATAGATAGATAGATAGATAGATAGATAGATAGATAGATAGATAGATAGATAGATAGATAGATAGATAGATAGATAGATAGATAGATAGATAGATAGATAGATAGATAGATAAAAGATGGATAGCCAGATAGATACATACCGGTATTTATATATATATATATATATATATATATATATATATATATTGTGTATTTCGCTCACTGCTTTAATAGTAGTTAGATCACTCTGAGATTGTTTGGGCAGCCTCTTGTGTAATATAAGGGGCGTTCACTGTTGGCATTATGCTTCGCTCATGGTATTTATTGCCGTTAGAGCACTCTGGTGAGTCCATATTTTTCAATTCTCAACAATGTGTAACCGTACTCTCTGTGCCAAAGTCAAGTTCAGAGGTTGCCATAAAGCCATTATGGTGATAACCGGGAGGGCACATTGTATACATTTTGTGTGTATATATATACATATATATATATATATATATATATATATATATATATATATATATATATATATATATATATATATATATATATATATATATATATATACATACATACATACATACATACATCAGATCTTGACAAGAAGATTGGTACATTTATAACTAGGTTAAACAGATACTTGGCTCTCGTGTAATGTCTGAAAAGGTGAAATCAACACATTTAGCTCGGAGTTGATGTCAACATTGTGCAACACAAAATGATAAGCGCGTCTGTTTTATTCGTCTGTCAAAAGAAAGAATGAATATATGAGATAACTGAAATATTCATAAAGTCTCTTTGACGGTAAAGATTATTGGATGAAATCATGATAAAAAAGGCTGGTTTAAAAGAATGATATTCGAATCAACGCCCTCCGGTATAAATTAGAACGATGCGTTCCGACGGTAAAACCAGTCCATATTACAGGGGGATGTTTGTCTGGAATCGTGGCTTTCAACAGACTCTTTTACGAGCTGCGGCTAAATTATGCACTTGAATAAAGTCCATTCCACAGAAACTACGTATATGTCGAGTTTAAGTTAAATTCTACAGCTAACCTTGGAAGCCAGGCGGGGAGAGTATAAATTTTGTCAAATATTTGATGTCAACGAATACGTTACATTAAGTTGTCACGCTGTGGGTGACTGCGTTAATAGCAGTTTTACCTAACCTCACAGCTTGAAATCACTCTTAATGTAAGTAAATTCTATTCCATTGAAGAAAACTGATGAATCCATCTGTTGTGCAGGAAACGCACACGATCATTTTAGCGCCCGTAAAAGACATATTGCGCTCTGTTGAAAATCCAGTCAAATCCAAAGGTTACATTGTGACCGCGGAGTGAATTCCTTTAGTGTGAAACGCGCATGTCTTGATTTAACTTATGATAGCGTAGACAAGCACACCAAAGCTCCAGAGATACTACATACATAAAATTATTGAATAATCTTTTATGATATATTTTACACAAAGTCAGACGTTCATTGGAATTTGATATCAATGGACTTATAAGGTTACCGTTATCATTTAACCCTTTAAGTGCTGTAATTTTTCCCACCAAAATTTCAGTGTAACATTTTACAAATATTTATGAATTTTTCTGTAATTTTTGTGATAATTTTGGACCAAATGAACATGACATTTCAATGGCGGTAATTTTTGACCAAAATTTTGAGAACAATCTGAAATAAACTTGTCTAGATCTTAAAAAAGTTGCTGGCCATGTCATATTCTACAAAGGCAACAAAAGTTGACTTTTGCGCTCAAAGGGTTTTAATAAGCTCAAGGTATGTCATACACATGTGAGACCATATTGTGTTAACTGTCTCGGTGTTCGCTTTAGCTTTGTCAGTCTGAGTTAGTGCCAATGAACCGTTGCGGGAAAAAAAACTAACTCCTCCACAGCTTTCATAAAACATTGTTAACAGTTTAATGAACTCCAAGCGAAAGGCAGTATGCCGCTCGCAAGTGAAAGAATTGAACTTTTGCTCAAACTATCCCGGAACCTTAAATCATTCTTTTATCAAAGCAAGAATAAAAAATCGGGGGTCACGGTGCAAATTTTGGTACTGTATAGAGACAAATTATCTAACCTTTATCGATATTTAAAATTCAAAATGGCCACCATCCCTGTGTTAACTCTATGGGGGAACACCATTTTCGAAAATTAATACTGTAATTTTTTTCATAATCAAAGCTTTAAAATGAGTCCAACATGTGGTAGATTAGGAAAGCATTGTAAAAAATTGAGAGTCCAAATATCTGTCCCCGAGGCGCGTTCTACCTAAAACCCTGATTAAATCAGAAGTTCGTCCATAAGTGGATGGATCCATACATTATCTGAGAACAAGTTGCCGTGGTCTGTCAGGCGAAATCATAGTACGGCGTTTTTAACGTCAATAAAAATTATCGGTAAGATTCATGCAAACAGGCTGAAGACAGCTTATTTACGACCATCTGAGTTGTAATTCATCGACTGACAATTTCAAGGTGAACTGCAAACACCCTTCCAATCATCTTAAGATGACCATATTCTTCAACTCCTTAACAATATTCACACATGTGAAGGGCGACACATGTCTACAGTGACCTATGACACGGTAATTGGAGATTCTCATCAGTGAAAAGAGTTGAATTGGTCTAATACCCCCACCCCAACACTTCAACAGGGCGACGTTTGTATAAGTCGTTGATTGTGCGGCGAAACCCAAGACGCACTAGCTTGGAAAGAAAATTCAAAATCAGAAAAGATCTCCACCATAATGACTCGCAAACGATTGCGCATCTATCAAACAAGAATTTAAAAAGTAATAATCGCCCAATTATTTGTACGGTTTATGCTCAAACTGTGTCAATTCTACTACGGTGGCGCCATCTCTCGATTGTACAGACATTCATGTTGTAAAGCCCAGCTGAGTCGAAGAGGGCGCCTCCATATTCCAAATTGTTGAATTCTCTGTTCTTTTGTTTGACCGTCAAATGGGGACACAGTTTGATAATGGTGCAGAAGGATGTTTTTTCACTATGCGATCACTGAATAGGTGCCAAACGGTTGTATTTGGAGGTTTCCCGATAATTCAGATACGAATCATGTTAACTCGTCCTTCTATAGAGAACACATTAAATCGTCCTTCCTATTCGTTCCTGATTGACACTCTGATTTTTGTATGCCCTTGTCTTTGTTCAATATTTACCATCATACGAGCGTTGCGCGATAATGTAGATGCATTGTGTCAACGTTTCCCTGTACTATTGTATCAAGTCAACAACTGAGGCGTATAAAAAGTTTGTTACAGGTCATAGAGATGTGAAATGCCTAAATATTGTAACCCACATACCAGCCATCACGTGCGAGTTGTGTACAGACACTTTCTCTTCTCCAATGCGATTCCTGTGCACTCGACAGGAGGCACGATTTCCGTAATTTTTTAACATTTAGATCCGAAACACTTTCAGGTCTAACGTGGCCAGATCGGGCGTGCTGATAGTCAGGTGAACAGACTTAAGTTGGACATTCGTGGCCTAAAATCGTACACGTTCCTTTGTCAATTACTGTGGATACTTCGTCTTGGCCCTCTATCGTGTATTTATAATAACTTAAGTACATCGTGACAACGTTCTCATTTCCATTTCGGTTGCCTATGAACTTGACATTGGGTCTAATGGCGGACAGCTCCTACAAACTATTTTAGTAAAACGAGCATAGAGTTTTGAAGCATAAACATATTCGACACGGTTTACAACATTCTATTTTTACGTACACTGTGTAAATAAACGGGTCAGGATATGGGTGACCACAAACGACGTTGTTCATACATATTCACATTGCATGAAAATAACAGGGTAGTTTACTTAATTCACATTTGCATTTGTTAGAAAAATAAATGAATTACCCGTAACGATGCATACAAAGGTCGGTGTTTCGCACCAACCTTCTTGTATAAAAAACATTCTAGGATTTGTCATACCGACTTGTGGTATGTGTGTCTGCTTCATCAGTCGACTGTGAAGAGGAAACACCAGGTGAGATCATATTTTACAGAGGCCCAGCGTTTAGCAATTTATTCAGAATGCTCTTTTGTCGCCATGCTTTGGTCAGATGACAGCGGAGATATGTGTTTCGTTTATCGTCTAATACCGTTGGACTCAAACCAGGTATCATACGTTCTTATTTGTAACTCCCGAAGGAACCAAGGCTTTATCATACTGTTGTTATCGTTGTTGTTGTTGTTGTTGTTGTTGTTGTTATATTCATTGATCATAAATAAAAGAAATGCAGTTTTAAACCGACCATGAATTTAAACCATGATAAATGCTCAGATAGATATCACGTCATTGTATTCTTCATCGTTTCTGTCTTTAAGCAGGATTTAAGGATTGATTTGTCAGGGACTCGACGTCATTCTAGAATTTGAACCTGAATACACTCAACAGGAACATTTTACGACCGTGTAAGATCCAACCATCATAATGTTCTATATAAACAATCATTGTGTGGCACACACACAATATTATATATTATAACACGCCACATGGCACGCTCATTCCGTGTCGCGATTCGCCAGAATACGTCACGTGACGAGGAAATAGATACGTCTAGTCCCCACAAGATCGACAAAAAAGACGTCAGAGGGTATTTTTTGAAAAGCTATTTTCCTAGGAAAATAGTTCTGACCAAATTTGGAAAAATGCCCGGTCACGTGACCGTAGTGTCGTCTGCAGCTTTGCAACAATGGCGGGTGACTAGAACGTGATGTGCGTCCGGGATAGGTGACGACACATTCCCTAAAACAAATTTTCCAACATTTTCCAACATTCCAACAGTGTAGGAACTTGAACAGCTCATCGACGGAAAAGATTAAAGTGCAACTAAGGATGTCGCTAGGTATGCTTCGAATATTTTTTGAAAGAAAGTGATACCACGTATAACTGAAACCGCTGTGGAAACCAGTAAACTTGTCACAATGGATTGTTGCAAAACACATTAAAAACTATATAACAATACAACATGAGCATGTGGTGTGTTATAAAACACCTATAGCCTGGTCATTATTCGCGGCCTCGTGGCCGTGTGTTACCAGAAACACATCGCTATACCCCTCGGCCTGCGGCCTCGGGGAACAGCGATGTGTTTCTGGTAACACACGGCCCCTCGGGGTAATAGACAGGCGCTATAGCCCTCATGACCAGGCAATAGGTGTTTATTATAGCCCATACATGGGACTTTGTGCCCGAGGGCAGGTGACCATTTGCCCGACGTAAGGAGGGCAAATGGTCTCCTGCCCCGAGGGTACATAGTCCCATGTTTGGGCTATAATGTTTTTATTACATGCCTCTCTTACACAGTTTTCACTCAAAATTTTTAGATTTATTGGCAAATGATAATCCAATGCTGTATTTCCATCTTAGACGAAAATCCGTTAACAATAGAACGATTTTCATCATCGAATGGCGCAATGATATATTTAAACTACTGTTATGCGGTTTATCAATTTTTTCTGCAAAATTTTCCAAAACCAGATTTCCTGTGCAAAACATGAAATTTCGACATTTTTACATAAAAGTTGTCAAGTTGAAAATAGTTCCGGTTCACTTTTAGTCCAATGATGACTATGCGGCCCGCGACGTCATCGACGAGTTACAATTGAATCCTATGGAGCGCGCAACGTTCGATATACGAGGCATGTAATAAATACATACACCACACACACACACACACACACACACACACACACACACACACACACACACACACACACATACATATATATTCTAGTGCTCAATGCTAAAAGCAAAGCGTTGTAAATAATAACACAAATTACTTCAAGTATAATATATGTTACTTTTTATGCATCTAGCAATCATCAGCGTATACACACATAAAAAATATAATATATATATATAATATATATATATATATATATATATATATATATATATATATATATATATATATATAATAATAACAAAAATTACTTCAAGTACAATCTTAAGTTTCATGCATCCTGCAATCCTCAGACAGAAATGAAAACGCATGAAACTTAAGTAACAGATATCATTACTTTGTACCTGAAGTAATTTGTGTTATTATTTATAACGCCCTGCTTTGTATCGAGCACTATAATTTCCCATGAGGACATCTATATACTTCGATATATATATATATATATATATATATATATATATATATATATATATATATATATATATATATATATATATATATATATATATATATATATATATATATATATATATATATATATATATATATATATATATATTTGTGTGTATGTATATACACCGCTTTTATGAGGAAATGATGTGTTTGTTTCTTTATAGGCGTTAACCACACAGTGACAACGCTAAATCTACGCTATTCAAATAGATTACAAGATCTGCTCGCTCCTGTAATGTGGATTAAATATTTCTTTCCAAATTTTGGAAAGCAAGACGATTTTCTTGCTATGTGTATATAAACGGTTCCATACCGTCCTAATTTTCAATTGACGAAGTTAACAAATAAAGCAGATTCTAAACACCGCGTTTGTCGGTTTTGCAGTAGATTTGGTTTTGAATATGTGTCTTTGGTGTAGTCAGTGATTCCTTTGCATAAAAGAGTTAGCCCGGCTGGCGGTAAACCTCGCTCAGTAGAAAAGCCGTTGAGGGCGCATCACTGTACGGTGGGAAAAAAGAGTTTCGAAGCGAACGAGGGGCCGTGAAATATTTGGAACCCGGAGATATAGAAAGCTAAGAGCCGAATTTGGCTAAGAGTGTTTGACCTTTTTATTATGATTCTCAAAGCTACATTATAGTATTTATGTTAATGTTGATAAACCTGACCTCGATTTACAACATACCCAGTCCCTGTATTATTGTATTCGGAAACGGGGCAAGCAGGTCGGGAACTTGTTCGTCGATCGTTATGCGGGAAAATATTTCGTGTTGGTAGGATTGAGTAGGGTGAAGTGTTGAACGCCACAGATTACTCAAATTAATAACTTACCATTTCAGGGACGTGTTTTTCTCTTTTGAAATTAAAGTAAACCAACAACGGGAGTCCTTATCATATATTTTAGTATTTGCAATTGTTTCTTAGATACATGATCATAGATGGCGCAACCGACATTTAATTTCTCTTTAAAATAGGGTACGGCTCCTAATCAGTTTTTCCCTTCTGCTTCCATACTTTTACTATAGGCGCTGGAATGTCAGAAAATATTCAATTATCAGATTGAAAGGTGACAATGGAATCTATGCAGTCGCTGCTGCTATTTTTAGGTAAGTTCTCTGTGCGTGTTTATAGAAAGATAGAAACTTTCTGTTCCTGCGAGGTCGTAGAGGGCGTAAATCCTATTTACACTACATTGCTATGTATATTGAAAGCTCAACTTGATATCAGACGTTGCAATAAAATGATGAGCCGATAAATAAAGAAACCAATGCATAGACCAATTAAATGATATAGGGCCAGAGGAAGTAAACTCTTTGTTTTGCGTCAGCGAGGTTCCGGGGAAAACCACAACAAACATTTCTATAGTCAGCTTCTCTCTTGAGGAGATCAGTCTGATAACAGAAAGGAGCTGAGGAGAATATTTCTACGTCTTCAGTTGTAAAGACGACTCAGAACATTTAGGTATGTATTGTCTACTTATGTAGAAATCATATCAAACTGAATTGAAACTTAATGGGTATGTGTCCTGTCATCAGCCCGAGACTTGCGTGTCTTAGCCATCGTGTCTCAAAGTGATACCTGAGAAACAACATAGAGACGCACAATTTCGCATGAGTACATTTATCAGATTATATAGAGCTTAATACTTCCTTTACCCATACAGTGCTAAAAAGAAAAATAGCTTGTTTTGAGTTTGAGTTTATAAACAGTAACTATGGCAACAATATCGCACCGAAGTAGTTAGAGAACAAAAGATAAGTGAAAAAGAAAGCATCTCTACTTTATTTTAAACGTCAAGGACATGAACAAGCCTCTCTCTCCCTCCCCCTCTCTCTCTCTCTCTCTCTCTCTCTCTCTCTCTCTCTCTCTCTCTCTCAGCTTACAGCATAGTTACTACATCAGCTTTAAAATGCTACACCTGTGGTGGCGCTTTTCGTGAGTCCAGCGATGAACTGTGCGAACGTGGATTTCAAGATGTTCAACTTTACAGAGCAATTCCATGTTTAAAACTAGACGTAGACATAGACCATAAGTGCAAGGTAGGTCTGTTTCAGTGCGAACTAATAGCTGCCAAGTTTAGTGTTGGTACAGTCCAAGTGATAAAAGGACGCTGGTCAAGAATTGGCTAAAATGGCTACATAAGTAATTATCATATAAGCAATCTTTGTTCTTAAGCAGAGCTGTCGACCACATTTTACGATCAAAAATGCGTTCTTTTACTTCCGAATCGTTGAATATTAAGACAACCGTGTTTTTCACCGTTCATTTGCACCTAAGGTGACGCGGTACGAAGAGGAAGAATTCACCTGGATAAGTCGTTCATGTGCATATTCTTGCATTCCTGGATGTACTGCAGTAAATGGTAGAGACTTAATTTTACCAGTTTTACAATTTTATTTAGTGATATCATTATTGATTTGCAGACATGTATGTATGTATGTATGTATGTATGTATGTATGTATGTATGTATGTATGTATGTATGTATGTATGTATGTATGTATGTATGTATGTATGTATGTATGTATGTATGTATGTATGTATGTATGTATGTATGTATGTATGTATGTATGTATGTATGTATGTATGTATGTATGTATGTATGTATGTATGTATGTATGTATGTATGTATGTATGTATGTATGTATGTATGTATGTATGTAAATAGACAGATAGACAGATAGACAAATAGATAGATAGATAGATAGATAGATAGATAGATAGATAGATAGATAGATAGATAGATAGATAGATAGATAGATGGAGTTAGATGAGTAAGAGCTCCACTTTGGCATTCCACGATTATTACACGGATTAGAATAGATTACATCAACGAAACATTGGGTAATAAGTTAGTTTGAGGAACATTGTGTTCAAGAGTTTGTGTTTCTTAACCACAAAATCATATATATATATATATATATATATATATATATATATATATATATATATATATATATATATATATATATATATACAAGAGAGAGAGAAAGAGAGAGAGACAAAGAGAGACAGAGAATTATATCTGACCTTTGTGTTTTACTTTACAGAAACGAAAACGTGTACGAGTTGCTGTGATACAGACTATTGTAATGTCGGTAACCATGGCAATGAAGTCATCGTGAACTGCACTGTGATGTTGTGTCTGGTCATTTTATGTGCTGTATTTTATACAAAGTGACAAAATAAATCGAAATAACGATTAAGGGTGTAGCTGTTTCCAAATTTTAAGTTTGTTTTCCTTGTATATGACGCTAAAAAGGGGAAAACCATGCTTGACGATAATCTTTTATGAAGTAAATAGGATTTTTAAAGAATGCTAGCACTGAAACAACTCCTCATCGACTGTCGCACTCTTTCACACAAATTCATTATCCAAAGATTGGACCCTCTTTATACGCCAAACGTTGACGATCCAAAGGTCGTAAGATCACTCTTCAGCTTTCATTAAATGAAAACAAACGAAAGTCATGATCATTTACCTTATGGCACTTACGGTTGACATTATTTTTAGCTCATATTTGGTTTTATATATAAATACCAAAAAGAGCTTATATGATGAGTCTAAGTGTCTGTATATTTGTGGGTATGTGCGGATGTATGTCCGTCACACACAAAGGCTCCCATACCGCCAAAGCTACTGTCTTAGTATTTGTTGTACAGGTAGATGTAGGGGTTGAGATGTGAATTTGTTCAAATGAACACATCAGTGCCAAAAATGTGCAAATGAGGTATATAAAAAAGCGAAATTATGAAACAGGCTTGAAACAATCTTACTCCACTTAGCGACTTGAGTCATTTCCTGTCATTGTTTATGAACTGTTACATATTAACAGACCTGCTCAAACCATAGACAGTAGAGGGGAGGAAGACCGTCAGTAGAGGGGAGGAAGACCGTCTATGGTCAAACTAAGGGGGGCTAGCTGCCTTTCTGCTATGCATATCATGTTGCTAAAGTTGACCTTCAGTACCTAAAGTTTCAGAACTTAATTACTTTTGTCACTCTTGTTTTTCTAGTTTAATTATTTCTTGTTGTTTTTCTGGTTGTACTGTGCAGAAATCATTGTCATAACATCAACGTAGAATTTTCCTGCACTGAACAGATAAACAACATTTATTGTTGATCTTTGGTACCCATACTGGTATGTACCAATTCTGATCAAATTTGAGCAACACCGTATAGTTGCGGTATTTTTATCTGTTGTGTGCCTGCTTGCTTTTTATACCACAACTTTTGTAACATTCTGTTATAGTGGTACAAGACTTTGTTTGTTCTATTATACCCTGTCCCATGCACGAAGGACGAATTTGAATTTAATTCGGAGTAGAAATAAAATATCATTTTCATAAACTGACAGTCTTTGTTATTAACATGTCGTGGAAAACGTAAAGAAAATATTTTTCCTGTATGATTGGCAAGGAACATGAGCACATACTACAACATCATAGGATGTTGCCATCACAATATTTTCTTTGCTGACGATGTTGGTTGGGACAGACATGACATAAAAGACAATACTCTCAAACGATCCATTTGTGTTCAGCAACTATTTATTATTTTAAGATACCACAATGTTGATAAATGACATTTCTTAATTATGATAAGTATACAATACTGTTGATAAATAACATTTCTTAATTATGATAAGTATACCATACTGTTGATAAATAACATTTCTTAATTATGATAAGTATACCATACTATTGATAAATAACATTTCTTAATTATGATAAGTATACCATACTGTTGGTAAATAATATTTCTTAATTATGATAAGTATACAATGACTTATGTTTGAACACGTTTGTAATGTAGAGTCATACATGTAAATGATGGTCTTTTCAACGATAATTTTTATGCCAATTGCAAGTTAACGATCTACAACATATGTGTGTGTGTGTGTGTGTGTATATATATATATATATATTATATATATATATATATATATATATATATATATATAATATATATATAATGTCTGTATGTATATTTTCTCGTATTTGGTTTTTAAAAAGTATTTCAGTATTGTCTCTTGTGTTTGTATCTGTACACTGTTCTCCGTTCCGTAAAATGTCACAGCCATTGAAGTCCTTGTTAAATAGATAAATAAATAAGTAAATAAATATTGTGCACTTACTAAATCTCTATAAATTGAACAAAGTTTAAATTCTATCAAAAAGTAGACATTAAAATAATAGTAGCATGAACAGATTGCACTGAAGTTTTGAAGTGATATTATGTGTGCGGAGTTTGTTTTTGTAAACATTTTTGTTCCATTTTTACACATGTTGTCTTGCTACCTACGCTATCATCTATATATGACATATCTCATATGTGCTGATTTCTCGAAATTGACAAAGCCTAGTTACGTTTGCGTAGGCGTTCGCACTTCGATGGCCAATCGAATTTCACGATCCGAAGATCCAACATTCGTCATTGGCACTCATATTCTTAAAGCTTGAAGGTAGAAACGTCTCCAGACTCAGTGAGCTTGTTGCTTGTTTTTCTTTTTGACTCACTGAATTATTAACGACAATAAACCTTCCGAGCACATTGGGTCAAAATCCGAAACGGTCGAACAATGTCAGATTCAGAGAGTTGCACTTTGATACATTCGGGTTTTTTCCCGAGTTCGAAAGATCGATATCTGCTCTTAATTCCAAGATCAAACTTATATTGCACGTTAGCATCAAAATAAGACGTATAACTGTTACAAAGAGAAAGAGTCACTTTCAAAAGCTCACCCGACGTGCTGTAAAAATGCCGTGCGCCGAAATGACAATATTTGCCTACAATCAGTTGATTGGGCATCCGAGAACTCTACGTTGGGCATCGTCATGTATGGAAAGTGAGTAGTCGGCGAATCGTTGCAATATCATCCCCTGTCTCAAGTACCTTTCGCCGGAATCTTGAATCATTTCCCAGTTTACGGGGGCAGCACTTGTGCAGTTATCCTTACGTAGCTGTGAAAGGGAAAAGTTTTCTTGGTTTAGGATTTGGTGAAAATACTTGAAATTTTAATAATGTTAAAAGAAGAACTACGGTAGGTTTCGTGGAAGGTTTCAGTTATCATTTTGAATGATTCATTCGGCAAATG
>NC_091929.1:44690743-44728243 GCF_041260155.1 Ptychodera flava
CAGTTATGCTGCTGCAGCAAGATTTCATAGGAAAATTATGCGTGATGGCAAACGTCGGTCTCATATTGCTATCGTCGAGATCGAGCATGGAGAAATTACCGACGACTCTGCACACGTCGCCATTCGCGTAAATGAATGCATAATTTCTGATAGAAAACAGTTTTGCCTGAGTGATTCAGGGTCTCATGGCCCATGACCGCTCAGGATAATTAAAATGACTCTGAAAAATTTGAAAGACACCCGATACTGCTGAAAAACAGGGTGAAATGATCCCATAATACCGTAAAACCCTCAGAGATGTAAATTTGTGCGACCATTGGCCTTCTGCCCAGGTGACAGTGAGTATGCATGTCTGACGTAAAATGGTACATATCGAAACAGTTTGCAGCCCTTTTCCAGGCCTCTGAAAGTATAAACGACTGATCGTGCACCTCGATGTAACTGTTATGTTTTATGAAATGCATCTTATCATATCAATATATCGTGGTAACAGTCGGTCTTGTGAACTTTGGTTGAAGACCTTTTAACGATCCACAAACAAACGCAGCGAAATTCCAACGTGACTGCCGGCTGCTGGTAGCACAATTGAGCTATCGTGTAAAATCTAGTGCTTGTATTGAGCGCAGTTCAATACCATGGAGATATAAAAATACCTCCATGTTCAAAACCAAACATGTCTTGTCAACAGCACTGTTCTCGTAGTATGTTTTTGTCTAATGCCAATTTGTCTAATATGAATACCGTATACTATTTGAAAAGACTTGTATAAAATCAAGAAAAAATTACGATACTTGTCCTTTTAAAAGTAGAAATTCATCTGTTTCTTCATATATGCAACGGAGGCCACATTTATCAAATTAAAATACAAACCCGGTATTTTCTCCCTTCTTTCATTACAATAAAAAAGACATAGGGATTAATGTTATCATAATCAATTTTATTCAAACATTCCCCTTACTGTTTTCAGGGTAAGCTTACAGAGCGATTCAGTCACTCTCCTACCACTCGCCTAGCTAATTTCAGGAGAGCCGATTCAAACTCGCCAGCCATTTTCAAATCACATACCCTGGTGTATTTGTACGATTTTGAACAGTTATGTAGAGAACACCATCCTCAATAGAAAGTCAAGATTTAAAGACTAGGGAATTTTACATTGGCCAGAAAAAATGTCAAATTCCCCTGTAAGTCCCGCACTCCTGGTGGAAAACATTGATTGGTGCAATAATACGGAGCAGCATTGCATCATACATACTGATGATCAACTCTGTAAACCATCGCTCTATCGTGATGTGGGTGTGTTATTTTCCATAAGATTAACAGTTTAACAGTAAGGTTAATGAGTAGGCAGGTTGTTGAAACAGCGGGGAAAGGCTTCCATTCGTGACCAGGATCGACCAAGTTTTCTTTTTATGATTCAGAATGTCCTATATCCACTTGCCTCATAGGTGAAAACATAGCATCATGTGGCAGGCCAGAGTGAGTAAACTTAACTACATTTACCCCTTGGAACATGCATGCCGATTTTCAAAGCAATCGGACGAGCGATTTCAGAGAAAATGATTTTTTGACCAAAAAATTGAAAAATTGCCCCAAAAATACAAACATAAAAATAATCATCCCAAATTTGAAGATACTCAACTAAGGTTGCCTGTAGTCACATGCATACCAATTTTCAAAGCAATCAGAATATTTAGTTCAGAGAAAATAATTTTTTGACCAAAAATGAGAAAAAATTGCACCCAAACTACAAATATCATTATTTTACCACAATTTTAAGAAATCCGATAGAAGACAACTCTACGATGAAGAGTATCAAGTTTTAAAGCAATCAAACAACTTTGGGAGAAAATGAGTTTTTGACCAAAATGGGAAAAATGCCCCGAAAAATACACATATGAAAATTTCACCACAGAGACCGACCCTAGGATCATGCATGCCAAGTTTCAAGGTAAAAGGGACGATCTTTCAGAGAATTTCATGAAAATTTTTGACAAATCTAACTAAAGTTACTATAAACAACCTGGATACCAAGTTTCAACTATGGTTACAAAGTTTAAGCAATTTGCTGGATTTTCTCTTTTTACCTCATTTGCATATATTTGACACTGACATGTTCATTTGAACAAATTCACATCACCGTTGGGTGCACCTGTATGCATACATACATACATACATACATACATACATACATGGATGCATGGATGCATGGATACACACACACACACACACACACACACATACATACATACATACATACATACATACATACATACATACATACATACATACATACATACATACATACATACATACATACATACATACATACATACATACATACATACATACATACATACATACATACATACATACATACATACATACATACATACATACATACATACATACATACATACATACATACATACATACATACATACATACATACATACATACATACATACATACATACATACATACATACATACATACTACATACATACATACATACATACATACATACATACATACATACACATACATACATACATACATACATACATACATACATACATACATACATACATACATACATACATACATACATACATACATACATACATACATACATACACACACACATACATACATAGAGACGCCGCTGACCTACCATATAAACTCTTTTTTTATATATACATATACCAAATGTGAACTACAAACTGCTCAATAATATAATAATTTAACAAGCGACCTATTGACACATGTGTTGATGAAGGTGTAACTCTTGGATAGCGCATTTCAGGATGGCCTGACCAAAAAATGGCAAAAATAGCTGCCAAAATACACAATTGAAGATTTCGTCATAGTTTGAATATATCGCATTAAGATCATCCCTAATAACTTGTCAACCAAAGCTGTCAGACAAGTAGTTTTTGAGAAACAATTTTTTTGACCAATACGGGCTAAGAAGTGTCCCAAAAATACAAAATTGCAGATATCATTATTGTTTCATCATGGTCTCAGACAAATGATTTTGGTAGGATAAATTTTTGACCTAAATGATAAAAATTGCCTTGAAATACATAAAAATCTGTATAATTTGAACAAATCTGAAATATGTTACCGCTTGGGACCTATGTCCGAAATAGCAAAGCTGTCTGACCAGCGGTTTTGAAGATTTTTGAAGATTTTTTGGCCAAAATGGACAAAAATTGCCTTACTTGACATATTTGATCACAATTTGAACAAATCCAAATAAGGTTATCCATAGGGACCTGCATACCAAATATTAAAGCTGTCGGGCCAGCTGTTGAGGAGAAGAAGAATTTTGCCCCAAAATATCAAACTTAGCCTTAAAAATACAAATTTTTATATTTCATCACAATGTGAAGAAATCTGAAGGTCAGCCATGGGGACCTGCACTCCAAATATTAAAAGAATTGGACTGGCCGTTTTGAAGGAGAAGCTTGGAATGTAAAAAGTCGACGGACATCGGACGCCGGCACACATCCACCTATCAGATAAGCTTCCCGTCTTTTACAGCGAAGCTAAACAGACCGCATGTCACGTGACAGTATGCCGTGACTACACGATCGTTCAGTTGTGACTGTTTTTACTTCAAGGTATGTATTCATTCAGCTCGGTCACCGAAAGAGAAATTCCCTTTTTGACAAATCGATGTTCTGGATTAAATCTAAATTGAACCCATGTGTAGCTGAAAAGTGATACACAAGCCACAGTATTTCTGAAGATAAGATTTCATGAGTTGTTCCGTTCCCGTTGATTCTGCTACATCTAAAAATTTAGACTCTAAAACAATCTGAATGAACATAATGTTTTTGTCCACTGTGTAAAGTTCACGTAAGTCGCGCCCTCTCTATAACACCATATTTAATCAGAGATGGATGTCTTGATTGCAATGCATTGAAATGGAAGAAGAGGTCGTCACCCTTATCTCTCAACTCGGTTACAGAGATGGGTTCACGTCCTCGCCTCCAAACAGTACATATCACAACACAATATAGCACAACACAGAACAGCACAACAAAATTACTCAAACGTTTCTGGTTATCAGTCCTGCATACCCTCTCTTTCAAACCTCTGCTACATATATTGACCAAAATCGTTACCTTACAGTTATCAAAACAAACAGCTAAAATACGACCGAGATGATTCAACATATAACAGATGTAAAGTAAACATTAGATCTCACATAGGGAATTGCTGCAAAGACATATGAGAGAGAGAGAGAGAGAGAGAGAGAGAGAGAGAGAGAGAGAGAGAGAGAGAGAGAGAGAGAGAGAGAGAGAGAGAGTATAAATATTTGGAGTGAAAGAAGGAGGAGGGATTGAGAAAGAAGGGAGATGTTTGTAGGCATTCAGGAATATCAAAACCTGTTGTGGTAAAAAATATGATTAACAGGAATTAATTCTGGACTCTTTAGTTAGTAAAGAAACAGCAACTCCACACATCGTTCATATAATTGGTTGTTTGCTTTAATGTTTTGCTTTAATGTATGGTAGTATGTATTTTTTGTCTTGGGTATAGAACCGATTAGACTCCCCAAATATGGAAGTACTGATGAATATTTAATGATGACAGCGCCTTTCCTTATGCCAACCTTCTAGCCAAATAGGTGGTAGCATTTATGTCCAAAGCAAAATAAGACTTCAAGCAACACAAATTTTACGACTCTACTTTAACGGTTTAAAGGAAAATAAATATTGGCGAAGAAGTTTGCTTGCATGCAGGCTATGATCTTTGAACCCTTGAGTGACATTAGCTTGCAAATGTCGGCGTGGTTTAATTTCTATCACAGTCACCTGTGGTCTATTCCGCTCTGCGTCTATGTATGCGCTCCATAGACATGTGTACATATGCCTGAGAAGGACATATATAGACGCAGAGCGGAATATACCACAGGTGACCATGTTTCTATAATAGTGTGCAAAACTTAGCGGTGATCTGAATCGCCGCAGTGCAGTGAAAAGTGTAAATAAGCTCAATCATGGCTCCCAATCTCGGAAAAACCTCCGACAAGCAACGATGTCAACTTGGAAATGACAACAGAGCTGAAATACGGGTTTCTGGCTATCTTTCTGGTGGTCGTGTTCCTTTATTGTGCGGAATATCGGAATGTAGCGGCGCGGCGCGGCATGAGATTTGTGTCGAAGTGCGCCAACCCAATGGCAAACCACGCTGCATGGACATCACATTTACGAAAGCGAAATCCAAAGTTAGTCAACTACGTCCATGTTAGAATAAGGGTGGTTTTCATCATATGGGAGCATGTGGTCACAGATTGTGCACAGATTGCGTTACACTGGCCTTGAAGAAAGGTGCAGGGAAAGTGGTCAGTTTCCGTAGATGTCGACAGGCAATGTATATTGAGCTGAATACACTTCACTTCCGGGTTCACAAAAGCCAACGATTCCACCGAGTTACGCGATATAATTATTTTCGGCGATGCTTAGCCTTCGAGACGAATATGTTTAGATCATTTAGATCAACTTTCAACAAAAGGAAAACCGGTAAAAAAAAGCGTGACGTTATTTGCCAAGAAGACCTCCGAGAGTTACTTCATACATTGACAGTAGAACGAAACCGCAGACTGTGGTTCGTGTGTAATCCCCACTAATCTCCAATTTTCCGTTTAGACAACTTTCTTACAGAGATCACCAAGTCATTTTGTCTGGTGTCCCATATGGGCTCCCATTGTGCAAAAAAGTAATCCCATTATGTGATAGAGAAGTGTAATGTGTAGGTTGCAACGCGTCAGCATTTGTCTTCAGGATGTACACGGTTTTGTACGGACTGATGTATGTACTACACGTAAGGGGAGCACTGGTTTGTAGGTACGTACGTACATACTGGGCACTTCCATTCATACTTAAAGGTATGGCATTCATTGTAACACATAATTACAGCTCATCACTTTATTGTAAAGATTCATTAAATTTTCATAAATATGGTATCCCAAATTAAAAATACTAGTTATGAAAAGCAGTAGTAAAGTTGGGCGAGAAAGAAGTGTAAATTTATGCAAATCACTTGCTTATTTGGCTACTTTTTTCGCCCGTTTTCAACACTTTATTTAATCCAATCTGGCCCGTGTCAAATTTTGTTAAATTTTCAGATTGTGTTCTTTGAATACTATATAACAAAACGGAAGTTTTGTTTGACATTAAAGTTCTTATACTTTGAATGAATGAAAGAATGAGTAAAAGTCATTTCTATATTTGCTAATCATGATTTAAAACACTTTGAATCCAACATCTGATAATTAAGAACAAGAATAGAAAACTTAAAACAAAAAATTGTCGATTTCTTCTACGTATACTTGTTTCAAATGAGATCTTAACTTTCAAAAAGTAGTATCAAGTTTGTGATTTAAATTTATTATTTTTATCAATACGAGATATACATACATACATACATACATACATACATACATACATACATACATACATACATACATACATACATACATACATACATACATACATACATACATACATACATACATACATACATACACATACATACATACATACATACATACATACATGCATGCATGCATGCATGCATGCATGCATGCATACATACATACATACATACATACATACATACATACATACATACATACATACATACATACATGCATACATGCATACATGCATACATGCATACATACATACATACATACATACATACATACATACATACATACATACATACATACATACATACATACATACATACATACATACATACATACATACATACATACATACATACATACATACATACATACATACATACATACATACATACATACTTAATACATACATACATACATACATACATACATACATACATACATACATACATACATACATACATACATACATACATACATACATACATACATACATACATACATACATACATACATACATACATACATACATACATACATACATACATACATGCATGCATGCATGCATGCATGCATGCATGCATGCATGCAAGCATGCATGCATGCATGCATACATACATACATACATACATACATACATACATACATACATACATACATACATACATACATACATACATACATACATACATACATACATACATACATACATACATACATACATACATACATACATACATACATACATACATACATAACATACATACATACATACATACATACATACATACATACATACATACCGTGTACAACGGTACGTATATACCTGCACGAACCAATACGTCACTGGCATTACAGATCAATATTACGTCACTCATGAAAGCCAGTACACCTCCATTAGTTCACTGTAATGAATGAACTTTCTATAGGGCAATATTCTAAGTTAGCACGATTAGCTCGATAACAGTGATGACACTTTGATGACACTTTCTTGACCACATAATCGTGTGTATATATATATATATATATATATATATATATATATATATATATATATATATATATATTTACAAGAGAGAGAAAGGAGAGAGAGAAAGAGAGAGAGAGAAATAGAGAGTTATATCTGACCTTTGTGTTTTACTTTACAGAAACGAAAACCTGTACGAGTTGCTGTGATACAGACTATTGTAATGTCGGTAACCATGGCAATGACCTCATGTTGAACTGCACTGTGATGTTGTGTCTGGTCATTTTATGTGCTGTATTTTATAAAAAGTAACAAAATAAAACGAATTACGATTAAGGTTGTAGCTGTTTCCAAACTTTCCAGTTTGTTTTTATTGTATAACGCTAAATAAAGGGGAAAAAACCATGCGTGACGAGAATCTTACGATAATTTGGATTTATAAAGAATGCTTGCACTGAAGCAACTCCTCATCGACTGTCGCACTCTTTCACACAAATTCATTATCCAAAGATTGGCCCCTCTTTATACGCCAAACGTTGACGATCCAAAGGTCGTAAGATCACTCTTCAGCTTTCATTAAATGAAAACAAACGAAAGTCATAATCATTTACCTTATGGCACTTACGGTTGACATTAGTTTTATCTGTTGTGTGCCTGCTTGCTTTTTATACCACAACTTTTGTAACATTCTGTTATAGTGGTACTAGACTTTCTTTGTTCTATTATACCCTGCCCCCATGCACGAAGGACGAATTTGAATTTAATTCGGAGTAGAAATGAAATATTTTTTCATAAACTGACAGTCTTTGTTATTAATATGTCGTGGAAAACGTAAAGAAAATATTTTTTCTGTATGATTGGCAAGGAACATGAGCACATACTACAACATCATAGGATGTTGCCATCACAATATTTTCTTTGCTGACGATGTTGGTTGGAACAGACATGACATAAAAGACAATACTCTCAAACGATCCATTTGTGTTCAGCAACTATTTATTATGATAAGATACCACAATGTTGATAAATGACATTTCTTAATTATGATAAGTATACCATACTGTTGATAAATAACATTTCTTAATTATGATAAGTATACCATACTGTTGATAAATAACATTTCTTAATTATGATAAGTATACCATGCTATTGATAAATAACATTTCTTAATTATGATAAGTATACCATACTGTTGATAAATAACATTTCTTAATTATGATAAGTATACCATACTGTTGATAAATAACATTTCTTAATTATGATAAGTATACCACACTGTTGATAAATAACATTCTTAATTAATAATTTAGAGAAAAATACGAATTGCATACAAAAGTTGAATGACTTATGTTTTAACACGTTTGTAATGTAGAGTCATACTTGTAAATGATGGTCTTTTGAAAGATTATTTTTGTGCCAATTACAAGATAACGATCTACACTCCTGAGAAGTTTGAAACACCCATGCACTATTCAGCTTGTATGATTTAAGTCTGGTCTTAAGTATACTGAATAATCGCTAATTGCTGGAACAAAGAGGTCAGCTGGTATTACTTTGTGTGATTAAGTCCGCAATGTATGATTAAGTCAAATCATGTAGCGTTTTATAAGTGATCGATCTTAAGGATTTTTTCAAAGGCGATTCTGTATGTAACTGGAAGCCAGGTTGTGGGTTTGATATGACAACACTTCTTGGCATGGGTTTCTCAACATGCTTTGGGGAGTTGGACAAGAATTTAACATTCGAAACAAAGAGGTCAGCTGGTATTACTTTGTGTGATTCAGTCCGCAATGTATGATTAAGTCAAATCATGTAGCGTTTTATAAGTGATCGATCTTAAGGATTTTTTCAAAGGCGATTCTGTATGTAACTGGAAGCCAGGTTGTGGGTTTGATATGACAACACTTCTTGGCATGGGTTTCTCAACATGCTTTGGGGAGTTGGACAAGAAATTAACATTCGGAAAAAGAAATAGTGGAACGTGATATATATAATCTCTGTACGTATATTTCCTCGTATTTGGTTTTTAAAACGTATTGCAGTATTGTCTCTTGTGTTGTTTGTATCTTTACACACATCTCTCAGTAAAATGTCACAACCGTTGAAGTCATTGTTGAATAGTTAAATAAATAAGTAAATAAATATTGTGCACTTACTAGTTCTCTATAAATTGAACTCAGTTTAAATTCTATCAAAAAGTAGATATTAAAATTATAGTAGCATGAACACATTGCACTGAAGTTTTGAAGTGTATTATTTTTTGGCGGGGCTTGCTTTTTGTGATCTTTTTTGTTCCATTTTTACACATGTTGTCTTGCTACCTACGCTACCATCTATATATATTTATATGACATATCTCTCATGTGCTGATTCTCGAAATCGACAAAGCCTAGTTACGTTTGTGGATTACGTTTGCACTTCGATGGCCGATCGAATTTCAAGATCAAAAGATCCAACATTCATCATTGGCACTCATATCCTTTCAGCTTGAAGGTAGGAACGTCTCCAGACTCAGTGAGCTTGTTGCTTGTATTACTAACGACAATAAACCTTCCGAGCACATTGGCTCAAAATCGGAAATGGTTGAGAGAATTACACTTTGATACATTCGGGTTTTTTTTCTCGAGTTCGAAAGATCGATCTCTGCTCCTAATTCCAAGATCAAACATATGGCAAGTCAGCATCAAAATAAGACGTGTAACTGTTACAAAGAGAAAGGGTCACTTTCAAAAGCTCACCCAACGTGCTGTAAAAATGACGTGCGCCTAAATGACAATATTTGCCTAAAATCAGTTGATTGCACATCCGTGATCTCTATTGCCAATATATCGAGCGTCGTTGGGTATGGAAACTGAGTAGGCGACGAATCGTTGCAATATGTCCCTCTGTCGGAGGTGCCTTTTGCCAGAATCTTGAAACGTTTCCCAGTTTACAGGGGAAGCACTTGTGCAGATATCCGTACGTAGCTGTGGAAATGTAAGAATGTAAGAACCCTTTCAAAACGGAGGTCCCTTTTAGAAATCGTTTTCTTCTTTCTCTGTTTTGTTTCAATTTCATAATATCACACTTTACCAGACACTCTTCCTGGTTCGTATTCCTACGATGGCATTTTGGGCAAGGTGACGTACTTACTATGTAATTTATTTTGGTAACTACTCTTTCGAGGCCCAATAATATGTCCTGGAAACTGGGTGTTTCTGCAAACATTTTTTCTTCATCCGCCAGCTTTTCAAAGAGTGCTTTATATCTACACAGACTCCTTTGATGGTAGCGCATCAATTCTACTTCCTGCACACGAAAAGAAGACGAGGGTTGTGATTGTGACATTACACAATAAAGTAGATTATGACCCTACACGGATCATACACTGTCATTAAGTATATTATGACCCTATACACAGGCCATACATAGTGATAAAGTAGATTTGGACCCTACACAAGCCATACACAGCCTGTGTATGGCTTGTGTAGGGTCCAAATCTACGGTGATTAAGGTCACATGCGTCTCGAAAGTGAAAGACTTAAACTTTTGCTCGAATTTCCTACGAATCTTTCAACCATACTCTTTCAAAATTAAGAATAAAAGTCTGGGGTCACAGTGCAAATTTTGGTACTAGAGACACAAATAACCCAAGATTTACCGATATTTAAAATTCAAAATGGCCGCCATACCTATGGAAAAAAAATGAATATTTTTTTTCTTTCACCAAGAGATTTAAAATGAGTCGACACAAGTGGTGGATCAGAAAAGAAATGTAAAATTTCGAGAGTCAAAATATCTGTCCCTAAAGCACATTCTACTTTAAGTAGATTATGACCATACACAGATTATACACAGTGATAAAGTCGATTTGGATCATACATAGGCCATACAGAGTGAATAAGCAGACATTCGATACAAGACTTCTCGCTTTCCGTGATACATTGTAGCGAAACTCTACTGGTTTTATGGGGGGAACATTACAGCATATTTTTCATTTCCTTTTTGTTAAGCTAGCAGGGCAAAAAAATGAAATGATATCTGACTAAAAGAACAACTGTACGTGATCATCACAGGATGTAAGCTGTCAGCTTCCTATTGCCTGGCGTAAGCTACTTTAATGGAAGAATTCAGTACGCATGTGCCAAGCTCAGTCTCCGATCACGTATGTCAATGACCGACATTTTGTCACTACGACCACAGACAATTTATCCTTGTATGTGCTAAGACGTAGCCTTTCCCCCTTTTTTGCCGTGATTCAGGAATTACTGGGTATTAGTTTTCTTTAATTATCGAAATTAACTTTGTAATTGTATATCGCTGCATCCGTAAGTTTATTTTCATGAGATTTCCATCGAGAGGTAATACAGCCAAACACGCATGTGAAATCTATTGGTAAGTACTGTGGAGACCAATCACTTACATCTTACAAGGTAGAACACTTGAACTAGGGAATACTAGCGACAAACATCCGGCAAAAGTCCGAAAAGATTAACCCTTTGAACTCTGACCCCGGTAATCTATGACATCATGTGGAGACTTTCATGCCAGCAGGGTCAGAGTTACTAGAGTTCACTATGAGGCATACTTGCTTCCATAATTAGAACTAACAATGGGAAATTGTATGATATCACACTGTCACACTCACCGACATACTGAGTCTCCTGGGTACAGGTTTGATGGTTGGTAGGGAAAGATTTGAAAGACTGTAAGGCCTGTCTTCAGAGTGTCGTGTCGTTTGATTCTGTTAAGAAAATGTCACTTTTAATCTTTAAAAATGAAAAAAGATTGAACCGAAGTAAACAAATTAACTTCAACGCGGTGCTTTCCAATGAAATCTCATGATCAAATCATACAATATAATGTAGACTTTTTATGCAAAGTACTACTGTTCCAATTAAACACCGGATTTTTAATCTTATTGAAATGTTGTGGTCCGGAAGTCCGTAAGCGCCCAGAGTTACTTTGCATCTAGGATCTTGTGTCCGCCATTGTGAAATTTAACGTAGTATGCGCCTCGATGGTGAAGGACTAAAACTTTTGCTTAAACTTTCCTAAACGAAACTTTCAATCAAACTTTCAATCATTCTCTTGCCGAACACAGACAAAGACACAGACACAGACACACAGACACACAGACACACAGACACACAGACACACAGACACACACACATATATATATATATATGTATAAGGCTATACATTTCCCATATATATATATATATATATATATATATATATATATATATATATATATATATATATATTATATATATATATATATGTATGTATATGTATATATATGTATATGATAATGTGGTCTAGCAACACTAACTCTTTGAGACATAGCTTACATATGTTTCCAGTGTTTCTTCCGCAAAGTCCCGAATTTTACTTCCCTCCCTGGCCAGCAAACGGTAATTGTAGCATTTGTTCATGAAGCTTGTGCTTGTAGGTTGTGTTTGCACCCTCGATGCCAACATCATTACATGAAGGATTTGCATAAACCAGGTAACTTTGAAAGCTATTGATAAAATATGGTGACCAAATTTTAACATTTCATTCATGAACGGTACAACTATGAGTAAATTGTGCAAGTATCCTTTCAAAGAGCGATCTCAAATTGCTCCACGTTTCATTCGCTGTCAATTTCTGGAGTATGATGGCGTCGCACTTTCTGAACTGATGAAAGATGTGAACATTTTTGAAGCACAGTGTTTACTTACCTAAGTGTCCCATCTTCTAATTGAGTAAAGGTATATGTCGGTGGATTAACACTCATGTCATTTACCATGATTTAGCCCTTCAATTTATACCCACTTTTGAGTTATTTGTTGATGATTACGACATCTTCGGAAGCTTAAAGTTGTAAAACGATTTTCGGTACCGGTATTCTGGCCATGGGAAGAGAACACCTTTTTTGGCAAATAATTTTCCGGATGAAATGCGTCTGAACAAACGGCATGCGACCATTGGTTTTTCCGACGGTGTGGCTTTATTTTATTAAATCGTGATTTCAAGAGCATTTTTATGTCAGTCCAATTGATTCCTCTAGATCAAAACGTGAAGGCCGATAATGTCCGTATTTGTCATGTGAAATCCATGCCTACGAAACAAATACGTAACGTGTTGTTGTCTCTCCACCATGATATAATATGCTTAAAAGGAGAGAGAGAGAGAGAGAGAGAGAGAGAGAGAGAGAGAGAGAGAGAGAGAGAGAGAGAGGAGAGAGAGAGAGAGAGAGAGAGAGAATAGCCGCGGCCTCCCATCAAAACTCGCCAAATGTCAGGGAGTAGAATAAACGATTTTTTTCCAGGCTCCATCACCATCTGTTTATATGATTTTGTAACCTATGTTTTCATGTATAACCTTAGAAGAGTCTTTCCTTGTAGTGTAACATTTGGAGTTCTTCTCAATTTGCAATACAGTCACTTTTGTAAGTGATTCTTACATCAACATACTCACAAATGAACAAGTATAACACGCGTCACGATGATGTATACCTTTGAAAAGTTTGTTGTTTTCTTATTGGAGGGAAAATAATGCTTTTGAAAGTTGAAAAGTGTTTGTTCACAGCCCGAACAATGAAAATGCATTTTGGGTATTTACTGATTTCATCTAGAGAACAGCGCATGTAAGAAATGTAGAGAAGAAGTACGGTGTTTTATAACAGTTTCATGTTTTGTTTCCGGTAAATATTTTGTCTTTAAACCAAACTTTGTGTATTACGTTGTTAATTTGAAGATGTTTGGTAGGTTAATAAATATAATGCCATTGTATTCTCGCTCTGATATCAATGCTTTGAAATTCTGAACTTTATCTCAAAGTGATAAGGGAAATGTTCTCAAAATTAACGAATTTCGTTTTTGTAAAGTGACGAGACAACCCGACGCTATTCCTAAAATATTCAAAATCCGATACTGCTGTCTGCTTTAGGAATTGCCTAGTTTGTGAGACTTCCCATTCTCGTTGTCCAATGCGCGTGATTATATAGCAAGTTTTGTGTGTAATTCTGTGTATATACCATACTGCAATCTGTATTCTTTTGTATTTACATATTTTGACAGCTAGTGTGTGTCTCACTGATTTATTTTCTAAAGGATGTATTTAAGGTAGAACGCGCCTCGGGGACACAAATTTGACTCTCAAACTCTTGCAATTCTTTACTGATGTACCTCTTGTTGGGGTTCATTTTAAAGCTCTTGGTGTAAACTCTTTTCACCGCCTTAGTATTTCGAAATTCGAAATTATTTTCTTCATAGAGTTAACACAGGAATGGCGGCCATTTTTAATTTTAAATATTGGTAAATCTTGAGTTATTTGTTTTCTAGTACCAAAATTTGCACGGTGACCCCCATTTTTTGCTCACGTGTTCACACGCAAATGTCGCAGTGATGTTTGTCTGTCTGTCTGTCTGTCTGTCTGTCTGTCTGTCTGTTTGTCTGTCTGTCTGTCTGTCTGTCTGTCTGTCTGTCTGTCTGTCTATCTGTCTCTCTGTCTGTCTGTCTCTCTGTCTGTCTGTCTGTGTCTGTCTGTCTGTTGGTCCGATATTTCAAAACGGCAGATCAGATCAAAATCAAATCTGGAACAAAGATTAAGTTAGCAAATGGCAAGTACTGATTAGTTTTTGGTGGGTGTGGCTTGCATACTTTTTGCTCGTTGATAATTAATGATTTTAGAAAAAACGGATATACATTAAAAACAACTGCACACAATTTGATGAGATTTACTACAAATGTTGACCACACCAAGATATATCAACAGTGAGAACCATTAATGGGTGACATGAAAGATAGTTGCTAATTTGCATATTTAATGAACTTTCTTAAGTAGGGATATATATCTGATTTGACTTGATCAAAATTGACCAAACTTGGTATGTATGTTGTAGATACTATGATTTAACATTATTGAAAGTCATTAAGCATTTTAACTTCAGTTAAATTCTAATTGCATATTTAATTATCTTTTCTAATTGGGGATATATACTGGGATTTACTTGATCAAAGTTTGCAAAACATGCTACATGTAACGGCGATACTATGATACAACATTATTGAAAATCATTAAGAATTTTTACGGCAGCCAAATCCTAATTTACATATTTAATGAACTTTGCTTATTAGGGATATATATCTGAATTGACTAGACCAAAGTCGATGAAACTTGCTATATACATTAAAGATACTATGATACAACATTATTAAAAGTCATTAAGCATTTTTCTTCAGCCAATTCCTAATTTGCATTTTCAATGATCTTTTCTAATTAGGGATATATACTGGGATTTACTTGATCAAAGTTGGCAAAACATGCTATGTACATTGATGATTATACCAGGTGAAAACAATATCGAAGTCATTTCACATTTTCATGTCAGCTAATTTATTATTTGCATATCTAATGAGCTTCCACAGTTCGTCGTATAAGGCTTGAAAAAATTAGCTAATGGTAATTACACTTGCTATATAAAGTGGTGATACAATGACAGCAGTCAATGAACTTTAATATTTTTATTTCATCTAATTACATATTTACATACTTCATGACAAATTTAGAGTTTATTGGCGGTGAACATTGTTCATTATGTTGATCATAATACTTTCAATCGAGTTGCAAACATGTGGCAAAGGTTCAAATTTGCACATAACTGCAATATATAATGAAACACGTGAGCATTTTCAGTTCATATCTGGTTATTCTTGATTTTGAGAGAGAATTGTTGAGAGATTACTCAAAAAAAAGTTTGAGCAAAAGTTTAACACTTTCTGTTTTTAGGCGCGAACGACCTTAATGTCCATGAAAATATACAACATTCCGTCGTTTGACCTTTGACCAACAGTTTTATGCGTAATTCTACGTACACTATCCTGCAATCTGTACTCTTTTGTGTTTACGACTTCCGGTTTACTATTTGTACATACGGAAACTTCATACAAATGTTAGCGGACTTCAAACGTTTTAATACAGAATGTACTACAGCTTTTTAGCTGTTTCTGATATCAGGGAGAATATCGTTTACGTATGTTACAGTCTTAGTTTATTTGAGATCAGAAAACAATGTTTAATTGTAGGCGATACGCCATTGGAACCAATTTGAGAGTATTTGATCTCCATATTGTTTAAATTTCTCAAAAGTGTTAGTTGCCCTATAGCTGAATGTTGCGATATTACAAAAACAATTTAACTTAAAAGGAAAGCAGATGAGTTTATATTTGCCGCGACATTACTTCACCATCCAAATATCCCAAATTAGTTCCAATCGTGTTCTGAATAGAGGTAAAGGTTTACTGCAAGAAGTATTGGCAATATTTTGTTTTTTTTCACATATGTCCTTAGTAGCTGTCTGTATGCCCCTGTCAATGTTTTCCACCGGGGAGTGCGAGGCAACATGGGAAATTGATCGCACATCTTGTCTCGGCAGTGGGGACTTTGATCCCTACGGTACGCCAGGCAGGGGATTGACAATCAGGCAGAATAGTAATTTTTGCTTTGCGACATTTTTCCGTACGAGCATTCACTCTAATCCCTTCTGATCCGACGCGCACAACACGATGTAGCTAATAAAATTATACTTGCAATGTTTCGTTCAGTTCAGTTCTCGGCCTGTCATGCAGATTCTAGCAATGGAATGGGTTGATTTTGGTGCAACAATATGTGATACAATTATATCAATGCTCGTCTAGTTAGTGTTCTGGTAATAGCATATCGGTTTCGGGCCTGACAATGACGACAACACCCTATCATTTCACTGGAGTATACTTCAACTAGATCCATACTTAAACCCATTCGGAATTTACATGTGCACAAATGTACGCGATACGGCCATTCATTCTCACTTTATCAAAGTGACTCCGTTTTCTTGGCTTTATTATTCATTTGAAGCTTTCAAACATAAACGGTTAATAGTACAGTTATGCTGCCACGGCAAGATATCATAGGAAAAATTATGCATGATGACAAACGCCGATCTCACATTGCTATCGTCGAGATCGAGCATGGACAAAGTGCCGACGACTCGGCAAATGAATGCATAATTTCTAATAGAAATCAGTTTCGCCCGAGCAATTGTATATCTCATGGCCCTTTGAAAGCTTAGGGTAATTAAAATGACTGAAAAGTTTGACAGACACTCGATACTGCTGAAAAACATGGCAAAACGATCAGTTCATAGTACCGTAAAACATGAAGAGACGTAAATCTTTGCGACAATTTGGTCTTTAGCTCAGGATGACAGTGAGGTTGCATGTCTTTCGTAAAATGGTATCTATCAAAACAATTTGTAGCCCCCTAGGCCTTTGAGAACATAAACGACAGATGGTGCCCCTCGACTGTTATGATAAGGCCCGCTTTGCTTTATGAATGTAAACTTGTTATCACGTCGATATATCGCGGTAACAATCAGCCTTGTGAACTTTGGTTGGAGACGAACGAGCAAGCAGGATGTTTTAGCGGTCTACAGATAAATGAAGCGACATAAGCTTATCAACTTGACTGTCGACTGCTTGTAGAACAATTGAACTGCCGTGTCAAATCTAGTCTTTGTATAGGGCGTAGTTCAAAACCATGGAGGTACAAAAATACCTCCATTTTCAAAACCAAACATGTTTTGTCGACAGCACTGTTCTCGTAATAGGTTTTGTCTTAATGCCAATTTATCGAATATGTATACCCTATACTTTTTTGAAAAGACTTGTATAAAATCAAGAAGAAATTACGATACTTGTCCTTTTAAAAGTAGAAATTCATCTGTTTCTTCATAAATTCAACGGAGGCCACAATTAAGCATATTTATTGTTTGAAAAATGCTGAAAGTAATCCATCAATCATATTAAAATACAAACCCGGTATTTTCTTCCTTCTTTCATAACAATAAAAAAGAAAAAGTGATTATGTTATCATAATCAATTTTATTCAAACATTCCCCTTACTGTTTTCAGGGTAAGCTTACAGAGCGATTCAGTCACTCTCCTACCACTCGCCTAGCTAATTTCAGGAGAGCCGATTCAAACTCGTCAGCCATTTTCAAATCACATACCCTGGTGTATGTGTACGATTTTGCACAGTTATGTAAAGAACACCATCCTCCATAGAAAGTCAAGATTTAAAGACTAGGGAATTTTACATTGGCCAGAAAAAATGTCAAATTCCCCTGTAAGTCCCTCACTCATGGTGGAAAACATTGATTGGTGCAATAATACGGAGCAGCAGTGCATCATACATACTGATGATCAACTCTGTAAACCATCTCCGCTCTATCGTGATGTGGGGGTGTTATTTTCCGTAAGATTAACAGTTTAACAGTAAGGTTAATGAGTAGGCAGGTTGTTGAAACAGCGGGGAAGGCTTCCTTTCGTGACCAGGAACGACCATGTTTTCTTTTTATGATTCACTTGCCTCATAGGTCAAATCATGACATCATGTTGCAGGCCAGAGTGACTAAACTTAACTATATTTACCCCTTGGAACATGCATGCCAAGTTTCAAAGCAATCAGAAGATTTAGTTCAGAGAAAATAATTTTTTGACCAAAAATGAGAAAACATCGCCCCGAAACTACAAATATCGTTATTTTACCACAATTTTAAGAAATCCGATAGAAGACAACCCTACGATGAAGAGTATCAAGTTTCAAAGCAATCAAACAACTTTGGGAGAAAATGACTTTTTGACCAAATGGGAAAAATTACCCCAAAAATACACATATGAAAATTTCACCACAATTTGAAAAAATCTAGCAGAGACCAACCCTAGGATCATGCATGCCAAGTTTCAAGGTAAAAGGGACGAGGTTTCAGAGAATTTCACCAAAATTTTTAACAAATCTAACTAAAGTTACCATAAACAACCTTGATATCAAGTTTCAACCAAATATAGTTATGGTCACAGAGTTTTAGCAATTTGCTGGATTTCTCTTTTTACCTCATTCGCATATATTTGACACTGACATGCTCATTTGAACAAATTCACATCACCGTTGGGTGCACCTGCATGC
The DNA here is from genome assembly GCF_041260155.1 of Ptychodera flava. Lineage (NCBI taxonomy): Eukaryota > Metazoa > Hemichordata > Enteropneusta > Ptychoderidae > Ptychodera > Ptychodera flava. The sequence goes on from NC_091929.1 coordinate 44,710,123, forward strand.
ATGCAGGCATGCATGGCATGCAAATTTCGTCATAATTTGAATATATCGCATTAAGATCATCCCTAATAACTTGTTAACCAAAGCTCTCAGACAAGTAGTTTTTGAGAAACAATTTTTTTCACCAATACGGCCAAAGAAGTGTCCAAAAATACAAAATTGCAGATATCATTATTATTTCAATACATAATAAATAAGATAACCCCTAGAAATCTGCACACCAAATATCAAAACTAACAGACTAGTACTAGTAATTTTGAGAAACAAATTGTTCGACTAAAAAATCCCAAAAATCGCCCCAAAAATGCAAAATTTTACATTTCAGTATAATTTGAACATATCACATTTTGATCATCCCTATGAACCTGTATGCCAAATATCAATGGTCTCAGACAAGTGATGTTGGTAGGATAAATTTTTGACCTAAATGATAAAAATTGCCTTGAAATACATAAAGTTCTGCAGAATTTGAACAAATCTGAAATATGTCACCCCTTGGAACCTATATCCGAAATAGCAAAGCTGTCTGACTGGCAGTTTTGAAGATTTTAAAAGAATTTATGGCCAAAGTAGACAAAAATTGCCCTACTTGACATATTTGATCACAATTTGAACAAATCAAAATAAGGTTATCCATACCGAATATTAAAGCTGTCGGGCCAGCTGTCGAGGAGAAGAAGAATATTGAACCAAAATAGCAAACTTAGCCTTACAAATACAAATTTTCATATTTCATCACAATGTGAAGAAATCTGACGAAGGTCAGCCATGGGGACCTGCACTCCAAATATTAAAAGAATTGGACTGGCCGTTTTGAAGGAGAAGCTGGGAATGTAAAAAGTCGACGGACATCGGACGCCGGCACACTTCCACCTTATCAGATAAGCTTCCCGTCTTTTACAGCGAAGCTAAACAGACCGCATGTCACGTGACAGTATGCCGTGACTACACGATCGTTCAGTTGTGACTGTTTTTACTCAAGGTATGTATTCATTCAGCTCGGTCACCGAAAGAGAAATTCCCTTTTTGACAAATCGATGTTCTGGATTAAATCTTAATCGAACCCATGTGTAGCTGAAAAAGTGATACACAAGCCACAGTATTTCTGAAGATAAGATTTCATGAGTTGTTCCGTTCCGTTGATTCTGCTACATCTAAAAATTTAGACTGTAAAACAATCTGAACGAACATAATGTTTTTGTCCACTGTGTAAAGTTCACGTAAGTCGCGCCCTCTCTATAACACCATATTTAATCAGAGATGGATGTCTTGATTGCAATGCATTAAAATGGAAGAAGAGGTCGTCACCCTTATCTCTCAACCCGGTTACAGAGATGTGTTCACGTCCTCGCCTCCAAACAGTACGTATCACAACACAATATAGCACAACACACAACAGCACAACAAAATTACTCAAACGGTATCAGTCCTGCATAACTGCTACCGAAATTATTCAGAATTTCACATCAATAAAAGTACTGATAGATTCAAATTGGTGTTGTTGTCTCTCCACCATGATATAATATGCTAAAAAGAAGAGAGAGAGAGAGAGAGAGAGAGAGAGAGAGAGAGAGAGAGAGAGAGAGAAGAGAGAGAGAGAGAGAGAGAGAGAGAGAGAGAGAGAGAGAGAGAGAGAAAAAAATAGCCGCGGCCTCCCATCAAAACTCGCCAAATGTCAGGGAGTAGAATAAACGATTTTTTTCCAGGCTCCATCACCATCTGTTTATATGATTTTGTAACCTATGTTTTCATGTATAACCTTAGAAGAGCTTTCCTTGTAGTGTAACATTTCGGAGTTCTTCTCAATTTGCAATACAGTCACTTTTGTAAGTGATTCTTACATCAACATACTCACAAATAAACAAGTATAACACGCGTCATGATGATGTATACCTTTGAAAAGTTTGTTGTTTTCTTATTGGAGGGAAAATAATGCTTTTGAAAGTTGAAAAGTGTTTGTTCACAGCCCGAACAATGAAAATGCATTTTGGGTATTTACTGATTTCATCTAGAGAACAGCGCATGTAAGAAATGTAGAGAGAAAGTACGGTGTTTTATAAACAGTTTCATGTTTTGTTTCCGGTAAATATTTTGTCTTTAAACCAAACTTTGTGTATTACGTTGTTAATTTGAAGATGTTTGGTAGGTTAATAAATATAATGCCATTGTATTCTCGCCCTGATATCAATGCTTTGAACTTCTGAACTTTATCTCAAAGTGATAAGGGAAATGTTCTCAAAATTAACGAATTTCGTTTTTGTAAGTGACGAGACAACCCGACGCTATTCCTAAAATATTCAAAATCCGATACTGCTGTCTGCTTTAGGAATTGCCTATCGTTTGTGAGACTTCCCATTCTCGTTGTCCAATGCGCGTGATTATATAGCAAGTTTTGTGTGTAATTCTGTGTATATACCATACTGCAATCTGTATTCTTTTGTATTTACATATTTTGACAGCTAGTGTGTGTCTCACTTATTCATTTTCTAAAGGAGTTATTTAAGGTACAACGCGCCTCGGGGACACAAATTTTACTCTCAAACTCTTGCAATTCTTTACTGATGTACCTCTTGTTGGGGTTCATTTTAAAGCTCTTGGTGTAAAAATCTTTTCACCGCCTTAGTATTTCGAAATTCGAAATTTATATTCTTCATAGAGTTAACACAGGAATGGCGGCCATTTTTAATTTTAAATATTGGTAAATCTTGAGTTATTTGTTTTCCTAGTACCAAATTTGCACGGTGACCCCCCATTTTTTGCTCACGTGTTCACACGCATATGTCGCAGTGATGTGTGTCTGTCTGTCTGTCTGTCTGTCTGTCTGTCTGTCTGTGTCTGTCTGTCTGTCTGTTGGTCCGATATCTCAAAAACGGCAGATCAGATCAAAATCAAATCTGGTACAAAGATAAGTTAGCAAATGGCAAGTACTGATTAGTTTTTGGTGGGTGTGGCTTGCATACTTTTTGCTCATTTGCATAATTAATGATTTTAGAAAAAACGGATATACATTAAAAACAACTGCACACAATTTGATGAGATTTACTACAAATGTTGATCACACCAAGATATATCAACAGTGAGAACCATTAATGGGTGACATGAAAGATAGTTGCTAATTTGCATATTTAATGAACTTTCTTAAGTAGGGATATATATCTGATTTGACTTGATCAAAATGACCAAACTTGGTATGTATGTTGTAGATACTATGATTTAACATTATTGAAAGTCATTAAGCATTTTAACTTCAGTTAAATTCTAATTTGCATATTTAATTATCTTTTCTAATTGGGGATATATACTGGATTTACTTGATCAAAGTTTGCAAAACATGATACATGTAACGGCGATACTATGATACAACATTATTGAAAATCATTAAGAATTTTACTGCAGCCAAATCCTAATTTACATATTTAATGAACTTTGCTAATTAGGGATATTATCTGAATTGACTAGACCAAAGTCGATGAAACTTGCTATATACATTAAAGATACTATGATACAACATTATTAAAAGTCATTAAGCATTTTTCTTCAGCCAATTCCTAATTTGCATTTTCAATGATCTTTTCTAATTAGGGATATATACTTGGATTTACTTGATCAAAGTTGGCAAAACATGCTATGTAGATTGATGATTATACCAGGTGAAAACAATATCGAAGTCATTTCACATTTTCATGTCAGCTAATTTATTATTTGCATATCTAATGAGCTTCCACAGTTCGTCGTATAAGGCTTGAAAAAATTAGCTAATGGTAATACACTTGCTATATAAAGTGGTGATACAATGACAGCAGTCAATGAACTTTAATATTTTTATTTCATCTAATTACATATGTACATACTTCATGACAAATTTAGAGTTTATTGGCGGTGAACATTGTTCATTATGTTGATCATAATACTTTCAATCGAGTTGCAAACATGTGGCAAAGGTTCAAATTTGCACATAACTGCAATATATAATGAAACATGTGAGCATTTTCAGTTCATATCTGGTTATTCTCGATTTTGAGAGAGAATTGTTGGGAGATTCCTCAAGGAAAAGTTTGAGCAAAAGTTTAACACTTTCTGTTTTTAGGCGCGAACGACCTTAATGTCCATGAAAATATACAACATTCCGTCGTTTGACCTTTGACCAACAGTTTTATGCGTAATTCTACGTACACTATCCTGCAATCTGTACTCTTTTGTGTTTACGACTTCCGGTTTACTATTTGTACATACGGAAACTTCATACAAATGTTAGCGGACTTCAAACGTTTTTTAATACAGAATGTACTACAGCTTTTTAGCTGTTTCTGATATCAGGGAGAATATTGTTTACGTATGTTACAGTCTTAGTTTATTTGAGATCAGAAAACAATGTTTAATTGTAGGCGATACGCCATTGGAACCGATTTGAGAGTATTTGATCTCCATATTGTTTAAATTTCTCAAAAGTGTTAGTTGCCCTATAGCTGAATGTTGCGATATTACAAAAACAATTTCACTTAAAAAGGAAAGCAGATGAGTTTATATTTGCCGCGACATTACTTCACCATCCAAATATCCCAAATTAGTTCCAATCGTGTTATGAATAGAGGTAAAGGTTTACTGCAAGAAGTATTGGCAATATTTTGTTTTTTATTCACATATGTCCTTAGTAGCTGTCTGTATGCCCCTGTCAATGTTTTCCACCGGGGGAGTGCGAGGCAACATGGGAAATTGATGGCACATTTTGTCTCGGCAGTGGGGACTTTGATCCCTACGGTACGCCAGGCAGGGGATTGACAATCAGGCAACCAATCTATATGTTCATCTGTATTACACAGATTTGCTTTTGTTTTGCGCAGGTTTTTCCTTGTCAAATGTTTTGTTTTTTTTTTTTTGGCAAGATGTTATACGTCATGTTTTTCATTGTTATTGTATTGTTTTGTTTGCCCTGGCTCTTGCTAGTTCGAGGAACATTTTGCGTTTCTCATATTCGGCTGAGGACCTGGTTTTTTGTGTCTTCCTTTTTAATTGATTATGAAATAAAAAGTGATTTATATTAGTAGCTGTCTGTATGCACCTGTCAATGTTTTCCACCGGGAGAGTGCGAGGCAACATGGGAAATTGATCGCACATCTTGTCTCGGCAGTGGGGACTTTGATCTCTACGGTACGCCAGGCAGGGGATTGACAATCAGGCAGAATAGTAATTTTTGCTTTGCGACATTTTTCCGTACGAGCATTCACTCTAATCCCTTCTGATCCGACGCGCACAACACGGTGTAGCTAATAAAATTATACTTGCAATGTTTCGTTCAGTTCAGTTCTCGGCCTGTCATGCAGATTCTAGCAATGGAATGGGTTGATTTTGGTGCAACAATATGTGATACAATATTATATCAATGCTCGTCTAGTTAGTGTTCTGGTAATAGCATATCGGTTTCGGGCCTGACAATGACGACAACACCCTATCATTTCACTGGAGTATACTTCAACTAGATCCATACTTAAAGGCGCCCTTCTCAATCCCTGGTTCTCACATTAGCGAACGTGTCAACAGCCCATTAACAGTTTGTCATTCTTTTGTTTTCCATTGAATATTTTATCAAGGAAATAATATTTATATTAGATAAATCTGATAATTGAGTGGGGGCTTTAAACCCATTCGGAATTTACATGTGCACAAATGTACGCGATACGGCCATTCATTCTCACTTTATCAAAGTGACTCCGTTTTCTTGGCTTTATTATTCATTTGAAGCTTTCAAACATAAACGGTTAATAGTACAGTTATGCTGCCACGGCAAGATACATAGGAAAAATTATGCATGATGACAAACGCCGATCTCACATTGCTATCATCGAGATCGAGCATGAAGAAATTGCCGACGACTCGGCAAATGAATGCATAATTTCTAATAGAAAACAGTTTCGCCCGAGCAATTGTATATCTCATGGCCCTTTGAAAGCTTAAGGTAATTAAAATGACTGAAAATTTTGACAGACACTCGATACTGCTGAAAAACATGGCAAAACGATCAGTTCATGGTACCGTAAAACATTAAGAGACGTAAATCTTTGCGACAATTTGGTCTTTAGCTCAGGATGACAGTGAGGTTGCATGTCTTTCGTAAAATGGTATCTATCAAAACAATTTGTAGCCCCCTAGGCCTCTGAGAACATAAACGACAGGTGGTGCCCCTCGACTGTTATGATAAGGCCCGCTTTGCTTTATGAAATGTAAACTTGTTATCACGTCGATATATCGCGGTAACAATCGGCCTTGTGAACTTTGGTTGGAGACGAACGAGCAAGCAGGATGTTTTAGCGGTCTACAGATAAATGAAGCGACATAAGCTTATCAACTTGACTGTCGACTGCTTGTAGAACAATTGAACTGCCGTGTCAAATCTAGTCCTTGTATAGGGCGTAGTTCAAAACCATGGAGGTAAAAAAATACCTCCATTTTCAAACCAAACATGTTTTGTCGACAGCACTGTTCTCGCAATAGGTTTTTTGTCTTAATGCCATTTATCGAATATGTATACCCTATACTTTTTTGAAAAGACTTGTATAAAATCAAGAAAAAATTACGATACTTGTCCTTATAAAATTAGAAATTCATCTGTTTTCTTCATAGATGCAACGTAGGCCACATTTAAGCATATTTATTGTTTGAAAAATGCTGAAAGTAATCCATCAATCATATTAAAATACAAACCCGGTATTTTCTCCCTTCTTTCATTACAATAAAAAAGACATAGTGATTAATGTTATCATAATCAATTTTATTCAAACATTCCCCTTACTGTTTTCAGGGTAAGCTTACAGAGCGATTCAGTCACTCTCCTACCACTCGCCTAGCTAATTTCAGGAGAGCCGATTCAAACTCGCCAGCCATTTTCAAATCACATACCCTGGTGTATGTGTACGATTTTGCACAGTTATGTAAAGAACACCATCCTCCATAGAAAGTCAAGATTTAAAGACTAGGGAATTTTACATGGCCAGAAAAAATGTCAAATTCCCCTGTAAGTCCCGCACTCCTGGTGGAAAACATTGATTGGTGCAATAATACGGAGCAGCATTGCATCATAAATACTGATGATCAACTCTGTAAACCATCTCCGCTCTATCGTGATGTGGGGGTGTTATTTTCCGTAAGATTAACAGTTTAACAGTAAGGTTAATGAGTAGGCAGGTTGTTGAAACAGCGGGGAAGGCTTCCTTTCGTGACCAGGAACGACCATGTTTTCTTTTTATGATTCAGGATGTTCTAGTCCCACTTGCCTCATAGGTCAAATCATAACATCATGTGGCAGGCCAGAGTGAGTAAACTTAACTATATTTACCCCTTGGAACATGCATGCCAAGTTTCAAAGCAATCAGAATATTTAGTTCAGAGAAAATAATTGTTTGACCAAAAATGAGAAAACATCGCCCCGAAACTACAAATATCGTTATTTTACCACAATTTTAAGAAATCCGATAGAAGACAACCCTACGATGAAGAGTATCAAGTTTCAAAGCAATCAAACAACTTTGGGAGAAAATTTTGACCAAAATGAGAGAAATTACCCCCAAAAATACGCATATGAAAATTTCGCCACAATTTGAAAAAATCTAGCAGAGACCAACCCTAGGATCATGCATGCCAAGTTTCAAAGTAAAAGGGACGAGGTTTCAGAGAATTTCACCAAAATCTTTAACAAATCTAACTAAAGTTACCATAAAGAACCTTGATATCAAGTTTCAACCAAATATAGCTTATGGTTACAGAGTTTTAGCAATTTGCTGGATTTTCTCTTTTTACCTCATTTGCATATATTTGACACTGACATGTTCATTTGAACAAATTCACATCACCGTTGGGTGCACCATGCATGCATGGCATGCAAATTTCGTCATAATTTGAATATATCGCATTAAGATCATCCCTAATAACTTGTTAACCAAAGCTCTCAGACAAGTAGTTTTTGAGAAACAATTTTTTTTCACCAATACGGCCAAGAAGTGTCCAAAAATACAAAATTGCAGATATCATTATTATTTCAATACATAATAAATAAGATAACCCTAGAAATCTGCACACCAAATATCAAAACTAACAGACTAGTACTAGTAAATTTTGAGAAACAAATTGTTCGACTACAAATCCCAAAAATCGCCCCAAAAATGCAAAATTTTACATTTTCAGTATAATTTGAACATATCACATTTTGATCATCCCTATGAACCTGTATGCCAAATATCAATGGTCTCAGACAAGTGATGTTGGTAGGATAAATTTTTGACCTAAATGATAAAAATTGCTTTGAAATACATAAAGTTCTGCAGAATTTGAACAAATCTGAAATATGTCACCCCTTGGAACCTATATCCGAAATAGCAAAGCTGTCTGACAGGCAGTTTGAAGATTTTAAAAGAATTATGTCACGCCAAAGTAGACAAAAATTGCCCTACTTGACATATTTGATCACAATTTGAACAAATCAAAATAAGGTTATCCATACCGAATATTAAAGCTGTCGGGCCAGCTGTCGAGGAGAAGAAGAATATTGAACCAAAATAGCAAACTTAGCCTTACAAATACAAATTTTCATATTTCATCACAATGTGAAGAAATCTGACGAAGGTCAGCCATGGGGACCTGCACTCCAAATATTAAAAGAATTGGACTGGCCGTTTTGAAGGAGAAGCTGGGAATGTAAAAAGTCGACGGACATCGGACGCCGGCACACTTCCACCTTATCAGATAAGCTTCCCGTCTTTTACAGCGAAGCTAAACAGACCGCATGTCACGTGACAGTATGCCATGACTACACGATCGTTCAGTTGTGACTGTTTTTACTTCAAGGTATGTATTCATTCAGCTCGGTCACCGAAAGAGACATTCCTTTTTTGACAAATCGATGTTCTGGATTAAATCTAAATTGAACCCATGTGTAGCTGAAAAGTGATACACAAGCCACAGTATTTCTGAAGATAAGATTTCATGAGTTGTTCCGTTCCCGTTGATTCTGCTACATCTAAAAATTTAGACTCTAAAACAATCTGAATGAACATAATGTTTTTGTCCACTGTGTAAAGTTCACGTAAGTCGCGCCCTCTCTATAACACCATATTTAATCAGAGATGGATGTCTTGATTGCAATGCATTGAAATGGAAGAAGAGGTCGTCACCCTTATCTCTCAACTCGGTTACAGAGATGTGTTCACGTCCTCGCCTCCAAACAGTACGTATCACAACACAATATAGCACAACACACAACAGCACAACAAAATTACTCAAACGGTATCAGTCCTGCATAACGCTACCGAAATTATCAGAATTTCACATCAATAAAAGTACTGATAGATTCAAATTGGTGTTGTTGTCTCTCCACCATGATATAATATGCTAAAAAGAAGAGAGAGAGAGAGAGAGAGAGAGAGAGAGAGAGAGAGAGAGAGAGAGAGAGAGAGAGAGAGAGAGGAGAGAGAGAGAGAGAGAGAGAGAGAGAGAGAGAGAGAGAGAGAGAGAGAAAAAAAAAATAGCCGCGGCCTCCCATCAAAACTCGCCAAATGTCAGGGAGTAGAATAAACGATTTTTTTCCAGGCTCCATCACCATCTGTTTATATGATTTTGTAACCTATGTTTTCATGTATAACCTTAGAAGAGTCTTTCCTTGGTAGTGTAACATTTCGGAGTTCTTCTCAATTTGCAATACAGTCACTTTTGTAGTGATTCTTACATCAACATACTCACAAATAAACAAGTATAACACGCGTCATGATGATGTATACCTTTGAAAAGTTTGTTGTTTTCTTATTGGAGGAAAATAATGCTTTTGAAAGTTGAAAAGTGTTTGTTCACAGCCCGAACAATGAAAATGCATTTTGGGTATTTACTGATTTCATCTAGAGAACAGCGCATGTAAGAATGTAGAGAGAAAGTACGGTGTTTTATAACAGTTTCATGTTTTGTTTCCGGTAAATATTTTGTCTTTAAACCAAACTTTGTGTATTACGTTGTTAATTTGAAGATGTTTGGTAGGTTAATAAATATAATGCCATTGCATTCTCGCCCTGATATCAATGCTTTGAACTTCTGAACTTTATCTCAAAGTGATAAGGGAAATGTTCTCAAAATTAACGAATTTCGTTTTTGTAAAGTGACGAGACAACCCGACGCTAATTCCTAAAATATTCAAAATCCGATACTGCTGTCTGCTTTAGGAATTGCCTATCGTTTGTGAGACTTCCCATTCTCGTTGTCCAATGCGCGTGATTATATAGCAAGTTTTGTGTGTAATTCTGTGTATATACCATACTGCAATCTGTATTCTTTTGTATTTACATATTTTGACAGCTAGTGTGTGTCTCACTTATTCATTTTCTAAAGGAGTTATTTAAGGTACAACGCGCCTCGGGGACACAAATTTTACTCTCAAACTCTTGCAATTCTTTACTGATGTACCTCTTGTTGGGGTTCATTTAAAGCTCTTGGTGTAAAAATCTTTTCACTGCCTTAGTATTTCGAATTCGAAATTTATATTCTTCATAGAGTAACACAGGAATGGCGGCCATTTTTAATTTTAAATATTGGTAAATCTTGAGTTATTTGTTTCCTAGTACCAAAATTTGCACGGTGACCCCCCATTTTTTGCTCACGTGTTCACACGCATATGTCGCAGTGATGTGTGTCTGTCTGTCTGTCTGTCTGTCTGTCTGTCTGTCTGTCTGTCTGTCTGTGTCTGTCTGTCTGTCTGTTGGTCCGATATCTCAAAAACGGCAGATCAGATCAGAATCAAATCTGGTACATAGATTAAGTTAGCAAATGGCAAGTACTGATTAGTTTTTGGTGGGTGTGGCTTGCATACTTTTTGCTCATTTGCATAATTAATGATTTTAGAAAAAACGGATATACATTAAAAACAACTGCACACAATTTGATGAGATTTACTACAAATGTTGATCACACCAAGATATATCAGCAGTGAGAACCATTAATGGGTGACATGAAAGATAGTTGCTAATTTGCATATTTAATGAACTTTCTTAAGTAGGGATATATATCTGATTTGACTTGATCAAAATTGACCAAACTTGGTATGTATGTTGAAGATACTATGATTTAACATTATTGAAAGTCATTAAGCATTTTAACTTCAGTTAAATTCTAATTTGCATATTTAATTATCTTTTCTAATTGGGGATATATACTGGGATTTACTTGATCAAAGTTTGCAAAACATGATACATGTAACGGCGATACTATGATACAACATATTGAAAATCATTAAGAATTTTTACTGCAGCCAAATCCTAATTTACATATTAATGAACTTTGCTAATTAGGGATATATATACTGAATTGACTAGACCAAAGTCGATGAAACTTGCTATATACATTAAAGATACTATGATACAACATTATTAAAAGTCATTAAGCATTTTTCTTCAGCCAATTCCTAATTTGCATTTTCAATGATCTTTTCTAATTAGGGATATATACTTGGATTTACTTGATCAAAGTTGGCAAAACATGCTATGTAGATTGATGATTATACCAGGTGAAAACAATATCGAAGTCATTTCACATTTTCATGTCAGCTAATTTATTATTTGCATATCTAATGAGCTTCCACAGTTCGTCGTATAAGGCTTGAAAAAATTAGCTAATGGTAATACACTTGCTATATAAAGTGGTGATACAATGACAGCAGTCAATGAACTTTAATATTTTTATTTCATCTAATTACATATGTACATACTTCATGACAAATTTAGAGTTTATTGGCGGTGAACATTGTTCATTATGTTGATCATAATACTTTCAATCGAGTTGCAAACATGTGGCAAAGGTTCAAATTTGCACATAACTGCAATATATAATGAAACATGTGAGCATTTTCAGTTCATATCTGGTTATTCTCGATTTTGAGAGAGAATTGTTGGGAGATTCCTCAAGGAAAAGTTTGAGCAAAAGTTTAACACTTTCTGTTTTTAGGCGCGAACGACCTTAATGTCCATGAAAATATACAACATTCCGTCGTTTGACCTTTGACCAACAGTTTTATGCGTAATTCTACGTACACTATCCTGCAATCTGTACTCTTTTGTGTTTACGACTTCCGGTTTACTATTTGTACATACGGAAACTTCATACAAATGTTAGCGGACTTCAAACGTTTTAATACAGAATGTACTACAGCTTTTTAGCTGTTTCTGATATCAGGGACATATTGTTTACGTATGTTACAGTCTTAGTTTATTTGAGATCAGAAAACAATGTTTAATTGTAGGCGATACGCCATTGGAACCGATTTGAGAGTATTTGATCTCCATATTGTTTAAATTTCTCAAAAGTGTTAGTTGCCCTATAGCTGAATGTTGCGATATTACAAAAACAATTTCACTTAAAAAGGAAAGCAGATGAGTTTATATTTGCCGCGACATTACTTCACCATCCAATATCCCAAATTAGTTCCAATCGTGTTATGAATAGAGGTAAAGGTTTACTGCAAGAAGTATTGGCAATATTTTGTTTTTATTCACATATGTCCTTAGTAGCTGTCTGTATGCCCCTGTCAATGTTTTCCACCGGGGGAGTGCGAGGCAACATGGGAAATTGATGGCACATTTTGTCTCGGCAGTGGGGACTTTGATCCCTACGGTACGCCAGGCAGGGGATTGACAATCAGGCAACCAATCTATATGTTCATCTGTATTACACAGATTTGCTTTTGTTTTGCGCAGGTTTTTCCTTGTCAAATGTTTTGTTTTTTTTTTCTTTGGCAAGATGTTATACGTCATGTTTTCATTGTTATTGTATTGTTTTGTTTGCCCTGGCTCTTGCTAGTTCGAGGAACATTTTGCGTTTCTCATATTCGGCTGAGGACCTGGGTTTTTTGTGTCTTCCTTTTTAATTGATTATGAAATAAAAAGTGATTTATATTAGTAGCTGTCTGTATGCACCTGTCAATGTTTTCCACCGGGAGAGTGCGAGGCAACATGGGAAATTGATCGCACATCTTGTCTCGGCAGTGGGGACTTTGATCTCTACGGTACGCCAGGCAGGGATTGACAATCAGGCAGAATAGTAATTTTTGCTTTGCGACATTTTTCCGTACGAGCATTCACTCTAATCCCTTCTGATCCGACGCGCACAACACGGTGTAGCTAATAAAATTATACTTGCAATGTTTCGTTCAGTTCAGTTCTCGGCCTGTCATGCAGATTCTAGCAATGGAATGGGTTGATTTTGGTGCAACAATATGTGATACAATATTATATCAATGCTCGTCTAGTTAGTGTTCTGGTAATAGCATATCGGTTTCGGGCCTGACAATGACGACAACACCCTATCATTTCACTGGAGTATACTTCAACTAGATCCATACTTAAAGGCGCCCTTCTCAATCCCTGGTTCTCACATTAGCGAACGTGTCAACAGCCCATTAACAGTTTGTCATTCTTTGTTTTCCATTGAATATTTTATCAAGGAAATAATATTTATATTAGATAAATCTGATAATTGAGTGGGGGCTTTAAACCATTCGGAATTTACATGTGCACAAATGTACGCGATACGGCCATTCATTCTCACTTTATCAAAGTGACTCCGTTTTCTTGGCTTTATTATTCATTTGAAGCTTTCAAACATAAACGGTTAATAGTACAGTTATGCTGCCACGGCAAGATATCATAGGAAAAATTATGCATGATGACAAACGCCGATCTCAACATTGCTATCATCGAGATCGAGCATGAAGAAATTGCCGACGACTCGGCAAATGAATGCATAATTTCTAATAGAAAACAGTTTCGCCCGAGCAATTGTATATCTCATGGCCCTTTGAAAGCTTAGGTAATTAAAATGACTGAAAAGTTTGACAGACACTCGATACTGCTGAAAAACATGGCAAAACGATCAGTTCATGGTACCGTAAAACATTAAGAGACGTAAATCTTTGCGACAATTTGGTCTTTAGCTCAGGATGACAGTGAGGTTGCATGTCTTTCGTAAAATGGTATCTATCAAAACAATTTGTAGCCCCCTAGGCCTCTGAGAACATAAACGACAGGTGGTGCCCCTCGACTGTTATGATAAGGCCCGCTTTGCTTTATGAAATGTAAACTTGTTATCACGTCGATATATCGCGGTAACAATCGGCCTTGTGAACTTTGGTTGGAGACGAACGAGCAAGCAGGATGTTTTAGCGGTCTACAGATAAATGAAGCGACATAAGCTTATCAACTTGACTGTCGACTGCTTGTAGAACAATTGAACTGCCGTGTCAAATCTAGTCCTTGTATAGGGCGTAGTTCAAAACCATGGAGGTAAAAAATACCTCCATTTTCAAAACCAAACATGTTTTGTCGACAGCACTGTTCTCGCAATAGGTTTTTTGTCTTAATGCCAATTTATCGAATATGTATACCCTATACTTTTTTGAAAAGACTTGTATAAAATCAAGAAAAAATTACGATACTTGTCCTTATAAAATTAGAAATTCATCTGTTTCTTCATAGATGCAACGTAGGCCCATTTAAGCATATTTATTGTTTGAAAAATGCTGAATGTAATCCATCAATCATATTAAAATACAAACCCGGTATTTTCTCCCTTCTTTCATCAAATAAAAAGACATAGGGATTAATGTTATCATAATCAATTTTATTCAAACATTCCCCTTACTGTTTTCAGGGTAAGCTTACAGAGCGATTCAGTCACTCTCCTACCACTCGCCTAGCTAATTTCAGGAGAGCCGATTCAAACTCGCCAGCCATTTTCAAATCACATACCCTGGTGTATGTGTACGATTTTGCACAGTTATGTAAAGAACACCATCCTCCATAGAAAGTCAAGATTTAAAGACTAGGGAATTTTACATTGGCCAGAAAAAATGTCAAATTCCCCTGTAAGTCCCGCACTCCTGGTGGAAAACATTGATTGGTGCAATAATACGGAGCAGCAGTGCATCATACATACTGATGATCAACTCTGTAAACCATCTCCGCTCTATCGTGATGTGGGTGTGTTATTTTCCGTAAGATTAACAGTTTAACAGTAAGGTTAATGAGTAGGCAGGTTGTTGAAACAGCAGGGGAAGGCTTCCTTTCGTGACCAGGAACGACAATGTTTTCTTTTTATGATTCAGGATGTTCTAGTCCCACTTGCCTCATAGGTCAAAACATAGCATCATGTGGCAGGCCAGAGTGACCCCTGGGAACATGCATGCCAAGATTCAAAGCAATCGGACGAGCGTTTTCAGAGAAAATGATTTTTTGACCAAAAATGAAAAAATTGCCCAAAAATACAAACATAAAAATAATCACCCATCATTTGAAGATACTCAACTAAGGTTGCCTCTAGGCACATGCATACCAAGTTTCAAAGCAATCAGAATATTTATCAGAGAAAATAATCTTTTGATCAAAAATGAGAAAAAATTGCCCCAAACTACAAATATCATTATTTTCCCACAATGTTAAGAAATCCGATACAAGACAACCCTACGATGAAGATTGTGAAGTTTCAAAGCAATCAAAAAATTTTCGAAAAATGATTTTTTAACCAAAATGGGAAAAATTCCCCAAAAATACACATGAAAATTTCACCACAATTTGAACAAATCTAGCAGAGACCAACCCTAGGATCATGCATGCCAAGTTCCAAGTATAGGGGACGAGCTTTCAGCGAATTTCACCACAATTTTTAACAAATCTAACTAAAATTACCATAAACAACCTGCATAAAAAGTTTCAACCGAATATAGCCTATGGTTACAGAGTTTTAGCAATTTGCTGGATTTTCTCTTTTTACCTCATTTGCATATATTTGAAACTGACATGTTCATTTGAACAAAATCACATCTCCACCCGTGGGTGTACCTCTGTGCATACATACATACGTGCATGCATGGATGCATGCATGTATGCATGCATGCATGCATGCATGCATACATGGACACATTTATGCATGGATGCATGCATGCATGCATGCATGCATGCATACACATACATACATACATACATACATACATACATACATACATACATACATACATACATACATACATACATACATACATACATACATACATACATACATACATACATACATACATACATACATACATACATACATACATACATACATACATACATACATACATACATACATACATACATACATACATACATACATACATACATACATACATACATACATACATACATACATACATACATACATACATACATACATACAACTCACCACACGAAAACTCGATAATACATACTGTATTAGCATGTATTATTGCCTGTATTTAAGCTGAATAGTGCATATATACTGATGAATACAGTCAGGAATCTATTGCTTGTGTTCAGCAAGCCTGTATTCAAGTGGATTCATGTGAATTCATGTGTATTATTCTATAATACAGGCAACTCATTAATGTGAATTCATATGTATTATTGTGTTTTGTTGCGGGTGACATACATACATACATACATACATACATACATACATACATACATACATACATACATACATACATACATACATACATACATACATACATACATACATACATACATACATACATACATACATACATACATACATACATACATACATACATACATACATACATACATACATACATACATACATACATACATACATACATACATACATACATACATACATACATACATACATACATACATACATACATACATACATACATACATACATACATACATACATACATACATGACAAAAATTGCCTTGAAATACATAAAGTTCTGCACAATTTGAACAAATCTGAAATATGTCACCCCTGGGACCTTTTTCCGAAATAGCAAAGCTGTCTGACCAGCAGTTTTGAAGAAGATTTTTGAAGATTTTTTGGCCAAAATGGACAAAATTGCCTGACTTGACATATTTGATTACAATTTGAACAAATCCAAATAAGGTTATCCATAGGGACCTGCATACCGAATATTAAAGCTGTCGGGCCAGCTGTTGAGGAGAAGAAGAATGTTGCCCCAAAATAGCAAACTTAGCCTTAAAAATACAAATTTTCATATTTCATCACAATGTGAAGAAATCTGACGAGGTCAGCCATTGGGACATGCACTCCAAATATTAAAAAAATTGACTGGCCGTTTTGAAGAAGAAGCTGGAATGTAAAAAAGTCGAAGGACATCGGACGCCGGCACACATCCACCTATTAGATAAGATTCCCGTCTTTTACAGCGAAGCTAGAAAGACCGCATGTCATGTTACAGTCACGTGACAGTATGCCGTGACTTCACGATCGTCTAGTTGAGACTGTTTTTACTTCAAGGTATGTATTCATTCAGCTCGGTCACCGAAAGAGAAATTCCCTTTTTGACAAATCGATGTTCTGGATTAAATCTAAATTGAACCCATGTGTAGCTGAAAAGTGATACACAAGCCACAGTATTTCTGAAGATAATATTTCATGAGTTGTTCCAGTCCCGTTGGTTCTACTACATCTAAAAATTTAGACTCTACAACAACGTGAACGAACATAACGTTTTTGTCCGCTGTGTAAAGTTCACGTAAGTCGCGTCCTCCCTATAACACCATATTTAATCAGAGATGGATGTCTTGATTGCAATGCATTGAAATGGAAGAAAAGGTCGTCACCCTTATCTCTCAACTCAGTTACAGAGACCCTTATCTCTCAACTCAGTTACAGAGATGTGTTCACGTCCTTGCCTCCAAACAGTACATATCACAACACAATATAGCACAACACAGAACAGCACAACAAAATTACTCAAACGTTTCTGGTTATCAGTCCTGCATACCCTCTCTTTCAAACCTCTGCTACATATATTGACCAAAATCGTTACCTTACAGTTATCAAAACAAACAGCTAAAATACGACCGAGATGATTCAACATATAACAGATGTAAAGTAAACATTAGATCTCACATAAGGAATTGCTGCAAAGACATGAGAGAGAGAGAGAGAGAGAGAGAGAGAGAGAGAGAGAGAGAGAGAGAGAGGGGCGAGCGAGAGAGAGAGAGAGAGAGAGAGAGAGAGAGAGAGAGAGAGAGAGAGAGAGAGAGAGAGAATAAATATGGGATATGAAGGAGGAGGGATTGAGAAAGAAGGGAG